>NW_009617870.1:46745-58448 GCF_000690535.1 Cariama cristata
ATGTTTATGCAGGACCACAGCAACAGAAACTCGGATCAGCTTAAACTGATGCTGGAGCTACATCCTTACACTGCAAGAGACAACCAACGTCCATCAAAACAGTTTTTAAAAGAAAGGTTTCACTGACTTGCTGTACCAAGTCAAAGCATTGCAACTGTTTTAAAAAATAATCTTTCCTAGCTTGAAATTACTGTCCCCATACAAAAGAATGCTCTCTTCTCTCAGGTTAAGAGTTGTTTTTACATTTTAAAAATACATGAAACAGCATAAATACCCTGTTACGAATACAATGTGCTGATGATTTAGGTTTTTAACACTTACTCCAAAAGCCTAGATTTGGAATAGCACTTCAGAACAGTTTCTTCTGTCTGCTGTTCTTCCAAACCTTTCATTTAACAGACAGACGATCAAAACACTTGTAAGACTACGTTCTATCAGTGAAGTGCTTGAGAACTTGACTGGCAGATACAGTACACAGTCTACGCTCTTTTAATTACAGCGGCAGCATACATTAGTAAGGTCCAAGTATGAAAAAAAATCCTAGGTCCTCTGCATGCTACAAGGAAATGATGCATCTGTTAAAGCCACACAGTAATGCCACAAACCGATTACAAGTTTAAGTTTTGCCAGCACACCTAGGTACAACCTCATTTGAAAGGCATTAGTTCTCAGAATCTCAAGAGTCTAGCATCTTGAAACTTTTTCCACAGGCCAATAATTGTATTATTTAGATAAATAATATACAGTGTATGGAATATTGTGAGACTATTCAAAATGGAAAAGGATTTATTGCGTTGCATAGACTTGAGTAGAAGGTTGTTAAAAATGTTATTTTTAAACTAAAACGTCCCTGTCAAAGGAGGTAATTGTAGTGTTTTTCTGCTAAGTGTGTCAGGTAGCAAGGAGGGGTATATTTTTAGTGTTGTAAATCCTTTAAAAGCTGGCAGGTTGCCCTACCATAGTGCCTAAGCATGTATCACAAGGGAGGAGCAGTAGTCAGCTGACTGCAGGGTAGCAAGAAAACCAAACTGAGAAAAAAAACAAGGCAGAACTTTAAGCACAACTGTAATTCAGCTGGTTTAAATAAAAGAATTTGCCTATAAAGATTTAAAAGGTAATGCTGAATACTTAATGTTTTGTCTGCATTGTTTTAATCTCTGGTCTGTAGCTATTTTGATCTGTATACTTTAATGCATGCAAAAATGTGAACATTGTCTGATTTTTTAAACTTAAATAATCAGAAGTTAGAAAACAAGTATTTTATGGTAGTACATGCAATTTAAAATTCTTTCCCCTTCTTCATCAAACCTGTGAAAGGCGAAGACCTTAAGGGTAGGGAGGGAAGCATGATAATGTAATTACATTCTTATATAACTATCGTATCATGGTAAAACTTTGCAATACAAATTATATTCCTTTAAACATCACTTTCTATATTTCATTCAGTTCATATGTTCAGTGCATTTAAAGTCACTGAATCATTCTGATTTACCCACTTTTAAAAGTATTACAGCCATAAATTGTATCTAATTAAATGATATTTTCTCATTCAAATCATCTTATTTCCATTTCCAATTATTAGTTTCTGATTATGCTTTTCTGTACTATATTTGGTACTTGATTATTTTTTTCCCCGCTCCTTTTCCATTTTTTTTTACTGTTTTCATGTTTCCTCTAAATCCTTTGAAGCAAATGTGCTCATCTCTTAAGAATCTCAGTGCAAAAGATGTTCTCCAGGTTCTGAATTACTTTCCTGGATCTTTTCTGCTGTCTCCAATTTTTAAACTGCTAAATACAACAACATACCATGAATATGGAAACAACACAATCTACCTTTCCTCTTAACAGTTGACTTTGATAGTTGTTTTTTTGTTGTTGTTTAGTTGTTTTTTTTCCAAACCGCACCATCATACTAAGACAGGAACTTGTAAGTATGTATTTGCCTCGTATGACCCCACATGCTTTCCAGAAATGGTTTCCAAGATACAGTAACCAAAGAATAGATATTTAATTATTCATTTTTTCTCTCCAAACAGGATGGGCTAAGCAATAATTCTTTACTGTGAACCATTTGCTCCATCCCAGTAATTGTAATTTACTACTTGGATTTTTGCTATATACAAACATAATCAGACAGGATTTATATATTTATTTTCTAATCGTTGACAAAAATACAGAGTACGCTATGGTAGTTCTAACACCTATAGAATTTCCTTAGGAAGACAATAGTCAGTAATAAATCTTGTTACTGAAAGTTACTTTTGAGCTCTACTATTTCTTAACCTACTCAATAAATACTTCTGTACTGCAGGGTGCTAGTTTGAATTCTGAATACTGTCGCATTTTGCTGAACATTTTACCAGTACCTTCTATGCAACAGCATATCCAGTTATGCAAATATGCAATAGTTTGTGCAATTCTGATCAATGAAGGCAACAGCCGCCCCCTAAAGTTAAATCAAATGGTTAAACAGTTTTGCATAGAAATAAATCAGCTAGTATTAACTACTGTACTTCAAGACATACAAACCTCCCCTTTTTTAAAAGGGCTTGCAAAAGAGCGTTCTTCAATACCCATCCTTCTCAGAAAGCCTGTACAAAGCGAGAAAAGTGCAGGTGGAAGTTGGCACTCCAGGGGGAGAGGCCACAATGGAAGATCAGGCTCTGGGGTAAACTTCCCTTGCATTCATCGCACTTTCAGCATCAATACTAGTTATACGGACCACAGGTGGGGCATGATGTACTCATTGCCTTGCCTTTTGGCTCACAGGTTATATATTTGAAAAATAAAAATTAGAGAACTGAAATCTACCGTATCAACTGAATTTTGAATAATTTTTCCCTTTATTTTGTCCAAGTCTTCAATGTGATTTGCCAAAGTACGGTTACCTGAGGCTTTCTGTTCCTTAGATTTTGGCGAAATAACATTTTTTCACCATCTTTTTAGAAATATCGAATATTTCAACACTTGTTAAAAACAAGTATCAGTACACAAAAGGTCTTCCATGGAAAACCTAAGAACTCCTGATTTTAAACTATTCGGGCCTGATGTAAAACATTTATTGCTAACAAGAAAATTTGATGAATTATTTTTTGTTCCTTAAGTAAATAAGGAATGTGTTCATAGCCTTCTTGTACGGGGGAGAAGGGAACTGCATTGTCAGCCACAGTTTGATGGTCTCCATTTAGCATCAAACCATGCTATTAGAACATTTTATTTCTACTATATTAAAAGCTGTATTATTCTGACCTCTGATAATTACAGATACAAAGATATGAAGACCAAAAAGTACTTCCTATATTAATTTCTGTGCCCAACTCCATTGCGTGAAGCTATTTAGCTACCTTCAGATCACTATATACCGCGGGTATTGTTTGTATGATGACACTGATGTAAGTCCTGGAGAATGTTTACTCATTTAATTCTGGCATGCTGACAACAGCAAATATAGCAAAAGTGTAACCATGCAACCTCCAGTGAATCTTAAGAAATTTTGAAGGTGAAGGACAAAAAGCTTCTTTAACTCCAAAACCTTCTTCCTTATGGGTCTTTGATATTCATTGCATCAACAGAGGAGAACATTCTCCAAAAGCAGCTGCACAAATTGTTATGTCAAAGAAAAGACAACTAAATATAGAGAACTCACTATTACTGAACAAACTAGTAAGAGGGCAATAGTACAGATCTAATTTTTTTAAAATTTATTATTTATAAAAGCAACAAATATTTCACTAAAGACTAGTCATACCTTAAGAGATCAGATAACGTCATTGGTTCTCTCAACCAGAGTAATGCCATGTAACAAAATGAAAGGGTCATTGGCATCGTCATCCTCAGATTCTCCTTTTGGTTCTTCATTAAATAAAACCTACCATCTACCGATCCAGAGCACACAGAGGTGCTTGCTTGGGTTTATGTTAAAAACAGAAAAGAAAAAAAAAAAAAAGTAATTGATATGATATACACACGAGCCATGGTATACAAAAAACAAGATAAAGGAACATACAAGGACCCTTGTTCAGCAACTAGTAACATTTTGAAATCATTACCTTGAGTAGTTTGCTAGTTTGTGTACTTTTCTACTAAACAGCTTATCTCTAATTTATTCATCTACCATGATATGAGATGACAACCTGTTTCATAAACTGCTACTTCACTCAACTAAGACACTGGATCATATGAAGAGACAAAACTCCCTCTGGTACCATCAAAACAGATCTTTTGTTGGAAACTACACTTAAACCTGGAGTTCTAGAAGGACATTAGCTCCTTCTAGAGCTATACTCCCTTAGTATATATACAACATATAACTAACAGTACTTATGAGCTGGAAATAATGTTTTCCATTTGACAGACAAGAGGATAGTGGGGAAACAAAGGAAAATTTGATGTACGTAAACCAATGCTTCAGAGTTAGGGATTAAAACACAGCTTTAAACTTCAGCACAGTCAAAACTTTAATGAAAAAATTATTTACATTGCAGAAATTTTACTGGGGGTAAGGTGTGTATCCATCTGCCATATGATCTCTAACTGTGGAAACGTAGGTATTCTTTTAAAAAACATATCAATGAGAAAGAAATATCTTTAGAACAATGTAGCAAATGGGGAAGAGAGTGAAAAAAAAAACCCAACAAACAATGAAATCTCCCTGCTTCCTTAATGAGAGGAATCACTAAAAACCAAGAGAAGCAGCAGTGAGAAATTTAATTTAGTAGAGTGATTTATGAGTTAGGAACTTTTTCAGCAGTGAAATCTGGGAGTTCAGGGAAGGAGGAAGAAAAAAAAAAAAAGTCTCTCTTCCCTACATCATGACCCAGTCGGGATGAATGAAAACACATTGAAAGCAAACCAGCACAAAATATCAGCATCAATTCTGTAGAGATTTCCTCACTGTGTTTCCCCACAGACTCTTCACCTGTTCAGACAGGAACAGAGAGGCCTGGATCCACAGCTCCCCAGCTGGGAGCTGCAGGGCCATGGCAAGCAGCCTGCAAAAAACAGTTTAAAACTTCAGAGAGCTTGGCAGCTCCATGGTTGTGCCGGCAGGTGATAGCCAAGCCTGTAAGGTGACAATGGTGGGCGGCAGAGGTCCAGCGCCCACAGACACGCAGAATGAAGACACTGCAAGTATTGTGTTCCTGAGCCAGAACCGGTCTTTGATGCCACCTACCGGCTCCTAAACCGGCGGCCAGTAGCACCATGGACACAGCAACAGGTTGGAAGAACCGGCTCAAACATACCCCTCGAACAGACTAGGACAAGGTCTTGATGAGAGCACCCTAGGAGGTTTATCACGTATAGGTGTGTCAGAGAACAAAAGCAGGAACATCAGTTAATCCTTTTATTCAACAGTTTCACCTTTTACATGGATACTTGTGCTTAAAGGCAGCTTCACGACTGGAAGCTTCGTTATTAATTTCACATTCAACTCAATTTAAAATAATCCTCATTATATTTGTGGCCTTAATGATGGCACACAATTTCCTTTTATTTCTTCCAGCTTATGCAAGGCATGACAACACACAGTTACATACATCTAATAATTTAAGAGTTTAATAGGCTTCTCTAGCAACATCTCAGTGCTACACTCAGTGAAATTTGCTATTAAACCTACACTAAAATAACAAAAAAAATGCTTGCCGGTTGGACAAGCCTCTTAGGAAGAAAAAGGGTGATGAGGTTTCCAGTCTGTAGCAATAACAGCTCAGCAAAAATGGCACAGAAAAGGAAACCTATGAATCTTCACAAGAATTTATAATTGACTAGAACACATTTAGTATTACTTGTGTTAAATTTCAATATACAAAAGATTTCCTATATTTGTTTGATTTCACCAAAACGTACTTTTAGTGACGCAGAACTCTTAATTAATTTCAAGTGCTTTTAGTGTATGATTACTTAACGCTGAATTCAATCTCTGAAACAACAGACCAAGAACACATTGAATTATGGCCTATCTTAAGACTATCTAGCTGTTCTAAAGCTGTAAGAAACATAACTATAAAAGGCACAAGTACTAAGGAAAAAAGGAGTTCGTCTAGACATCAAAAATGGGAAGAAAATTCAATGAAACATTTTCACCAGAAATTTTTCACTCAATTCTTTCCTCTTCATGCAATACTTATTTGTGTAACATCCAAGATCTGCTACATGTACAAACATACAGTGACTCTTCACCTGAAAATTTTGTCATTTTAATATATAAGGATGAAAGGTACTCACATTATATTCACAAAAATTTGTGTCACCATTTTTGCACCCTTTTCCCCTCTCTAATTCTGTTTGGATTTTTAAAAATTTCTTTTTTTTTTTTTTTTTTTTTAATTGCTGTAGATCAAGTTTCTCATTCTATTACCATGTCTGGACTTTACAAAATAAAGACGAAAACCATGAAAGAACACAACTGCATTCTTCTGAGGGCAGACAGGAAGTATCATAGAAGAACAGAAATGGGACATAAAGAGGACAGTAGATAATAGGGGGAAAAGAAACATTGAAACAGACAGGAGGAAGAGGCAAGCAAAGAATAAAGCAAAAGAAAAACCATCAGAAGTTTAAAACACAAGCAAAAGGTTTCAAATCTGCTTTGAAATGTATTTCCAATATCAGACATTGCAGAATTATCTGGCATTACACTTGCCTGGTAGCACCAAACACTCTCATTTTCTATAACATTTTAATTAAAATCTTTAGCATTCTGTAAATATTTTCAAGTTGATCTTGTGAACAGAAAGGAGAAATTGATGGAATGCTAAAAGAAGGTTTTTCATAGAAGGGCTTATAGGGAAAGTAGCAAAAAGAATGCAGAGGTAAAAGATACAGAAGTACCAAAAATACTGTAAGGAAAAAAGTTAGAAATCTAAATATATCTATGGGATAGGAAAAAAAAATATTACTCCCCGCAAAAGAATAAACTCATGTTCTTTAACATTAAAGTCACTATTGACAGCTCTGCTATGAGCTAAACAAGTGCTTATTCTTTAAAGCTGCTGTGTTTGTGAATATCTAGCTTTGCAGACATAAAAGCAATTTTTTCCCACAGCAAACAAGAGGCATGGAATAAACTCGTCATAAAACAGAACTTCCTCCTGCATTTCCCATTGTATTTCCAGGTCCTGTTCAATTTTCATCTGCTTGGGTAGGGGCTGGGGGTGGGGGGGCCAAGCCTTCTATTTCTCGTAGAATATAAATTACTCTAGTGGCAAACAGGACTGGTAATTTTACACTTTCCAAACAATTCCTCCAATTCATTGTACAAGAATACACTTTATATATTTATTTATTTATACTAAAAAAATATACAAAAAATGGTTTCCAGATAGTTCAGTTCATTGCTCTTACCTGAGACCTTGCTAGTTGATGAGGCAAAGCTGCAGTCAGTCTGTAGATCTCCCTCACTTTCAGAAAGAGACAACAAATGAAGAAGGCCAGGTCTCTCTGGTTCACTGTCCACATCAGTACTGCTGTCACATACCTATTTTTGTAAATTAGTCATTGTATTATCTACTGTTAGTTACTGTTTCAATCTGAAGAGACCAAATAAAGCATGACAGATGCAAGATCAACAGCAAATGAAGTTTAAACCCAAACTGTTCACATTTTTACTTTTCTATGAATCACCAGCACATAAAGAAACCCTGCAAAAAAATGTATTTTTAAAGGATTTGTTAAGATAAAAGGACTTCTAGTAATTACAACGTTTCAATCTGCTACAATGACCAGAAAGCTGGCAATACATAGAATCAAAGCTTGATGAAATAAGTAACTTCAAGAGAGCAGGCAGGAAAGGATGGTAGCTGATGATGCATTTTGTATTGTAATTTCTGCTCTATTTACTGACTATCTATGCCAAGACAAAGCAGTATTTTTAAATAAGCAGTTTTCAATACCTGGAGAAGTATTTGTCTCTTGAAATAGGAAAAAATCCCAAACAACAATACGGACATGTGGAACCCCATTTAGAAGACACCCTTCATACTGAACTGACATTAATCCAAGCTAGATATGTAGCTTGAACAAAGGTGGTTTCTGTTGATGCTTTTTAAAAAGATACTCAGCATCTCATGGCATTTGAGCTTTTCACTTACTGATAATGCTTTGACAGTTTCCCCAGCAGGTCTGTTGCAATATGCCTGTTTGCTCTTCTGAAGGTAACACCTCCAAAAATTGCACAGAATTTTATCCTGATAAATACAAATGGATAGTGATTAGTACAAAGTTCACAAGATCATTAATTGCTGAGAGAACAGAGTGTAATTTCTAACTCAGAAATCTGAATAATGTTCCAGCTCTGATTTTATTAACTGTGATTTATAAACTATGCTTTAAAAGTTACCAGAGAAGCTAAGTTTGTTTTCATATGCTCAGTGTTTTCAAACAGGGAGTTGTTTGATTCACTTTAAAAATTACAATCTTTTAAAATAACACCTCCTGTAACACACACACAGCATGTACAACTCACACTGGCATCTACATACCTTCATTTGTGGACATACTCCTAATGCTTCTAAAGCTTCAGCTTGTTTCTTGAGTACAAGCTGAAAGCCTTCACAAACATACCATTCACAGTCTCCATCTAAGTAAAAAAAAAAAAAAATTTCTTGTTTGTACTGTTTTGTGGTTTTTGTTTTTTAACCTTATGCACACTTATTTCTATTTAATATTCTGTTCTCTTGGTATCAGAACAGAGACATGTTTCTCTATTCAATAATTTCAGATCCTAGAGCATAGAGCAGCTACACTGAATACTCCATTAACTTCCATTTATTCACAGTCTTAATCACGAAGAAAAGCTACTGAACAAGCATTGTTCTCCACACATTACCCAAGAATAATATATTTCACTATAACTTCTAGCGTGGCATTTGTAATTGAGTGGAGAGTTGTTAAGTGGACAGTTTTAAAATAACTGAGAACCTGTCATTAAAAACCGAAATACGATCATGTCTTTCCCATCCCTAGCACAGAAAACTGGAACACATTATGGTGGTGAGTCAGGCAAAAAACAACCAATATCACCACATTCTTCACCATTCTGTCTCACAGAATCATATACATTTAAATGAAAGAAACTTTCTCAGATATTCCGAGCTTCTAGCAAATCTCAGCACAACTTGAATTTCATAAGGAGCGGGCCTGCTGCAATGTATTCACTAGTCCCTCAGACTTACTTTTCACCCTTACCTCTCTATATTTACAACTCCTTTTCTACAGTGTTTTAGTTATAGAAATTTCCTCTGCATTTCTCAACTTCCTTTTCATTCCTTCCATGCCTGTTCTTCGTTATTTTTCCCTCCAATCACAGCTTGCATCTCACCATCTTAGAAGCTATTTGCCCAAAGCTTCTGCCCTGCTTTAATAATGTTGGCTTTAACTGTTAACCACAGATACAGCTTACTCCTATAAATGCATGAAAATAAGCTGCCATAGCATAATCTAACTGCACGCACAGAAGGGACTGTGTGAAGCTAAGGATTTCTTAAGAAGTCTGGGGGATGGTTAACGACCTTCCTCACAAGAGGAATAAAAAGCATGAAGTGGTACACAGCTCAGACTTTAGTAGCAATACAGGATAAAGACAAGTGGAAGTGTTAAGGTTGTTCCCCGTTTCACTCCTCCCTTCACTTCCACACAATTGTTCTTTTCAAAGGAATGCAGCAACCCACTGCCACCGCAGTAGAGTGAAGATAGATCAGCGTATCAGAGACAAAGATAACCCCATGCTTCATTGAGCATTGTAATGCATTTTTGCTTTCTGAAAGTGGCCACAGCAGTAAAACATCTATCCAGCCATCACAGTATACATACATAGCTCCAGCAGCAGCCTTACCACAACACCCTTATGGTATATATCATCACACATAATGACTACTATTCTTCTGAATCATGAAATTAAAATTATAGAAGTGAGTCCGGATGAAAGATGTAATATTGGTTTAGCTATTGTAACTGCATGGAATCTCTTCCATATAGGTTTGTGTGTAGGTTACAGGGCCGAGCACCTGTAATGCAAGCCAGACTGACGTTCTAAGAACTGGACCACCATCATATCTTACTTACAAAGACAGACAACTTTTCTGGTTTTGTGATAGCCATCACAAGGAAGGAATAAAGGGATCACCACACCTGAATGCATGGCACCAGTATCTTCAGGGAGTACTGGCTTCCACAAATCAAAGTGGCAATAAGTAACATATAGCTCTGTTGAATCCCCCCCCAAAAAATCACCACCAGGCTCACAGAGGTCACCTGTGGCTCAGGAAGTCACCAAAAGTGACCGCTGAAGGTTGTGACAGCATCTGGGGGGTATATTTGTTCCTATTCTTACAGTCTTTCCTAGCTATCTGCTTTTGGTCACCATAATGGGCTAGGCAAACCCTGGCTGACCAGCCGCTCTTATGCAAAGTACAGACAGAAACTCATACATACCAGTTTTTTTCTCCTTTCTTAAACCTTTGGAGATTGTCTGGACTCTTGCATTAGAAATAAAATCAGTGTTTACAACTTCTCTAGTTCTCTGCAAAACAGGAATATATCTTAGCAAGAAAAAAAGCCAGGCCTAACTTGCATAAATTGCCCCATCATAAAACACAAAGGATGAACTTGTTCAAATTTCTTAAACTAAAAGGAGACAGAACACTCTGAACTTTTAATTCAGAAATTGCAAAAATAGAGAATTACTATCCTGGCCATACAGGTGATGTCCACCAGAGTTTGCCTCCACCGGTACTGTACTAAAGGTACTGTAAAGCAATACCCAGGCAACACTTCTAAGGCATCTAGACAGCATGCTTGCACCACACAGCTACAGCAACACAGCATCTTAAGATGTCTCATTTTAAATTTTGAGATTTCATGGAAATAGTTTTAAATAGTGTCAAGTAAAGCATGAAAAAGGAATCACATTGCTGCCTTCAACTCCTAACGTGAAAGAGAAAAATCTAACATTTTCTTAATATAAAACCAAGAAGCAATCAAAATAAACGTTTTCCAAGGCCAGTGGCTTAGCTTTTTACCTCAGTAACATTGTGACAAGACTTGCAGTAAAATCTGCCTCCATCAGTGAGACCCCAGTTCACTTCTGAACATTGGGCACAGCGTTCATTAAAATCTCTCTAAAAGAGAAAAGAAAAAAAAAAAAGTTTCACACATATTCAAGTAAAACAAATGGCCCTAATACTAGGCTACCGCACAGCTTTTGAGATTATTCACAGAGGAGAATATTTATGCCTTTCATGTTAGCTCTGGTTGATAACTAGTAATCATAGCATTTGCTATCAGTCACAGGTAACTGCGAACAAATCATTTTAGCTGGCAAGCATCAGCTCTTGTGCATGTGAACATTAAAACCAGGGGAACAGTGATCCACACCTAGTGTACACATGACATGGCCTGGAAAAAAACACCCATCAGGACTGGAAGCAGAGACAAAAAGTAGAGAGCGGGAGATAAAAAGAAAAATAAAATGCTAAAACTGTGAAGAAACATATGCAGTGGAAGAAAGCCTGCACAAGTGGGTGAAGAGACGTGCCGGGAGAAAGGGAGACTTCCCGGAGAAACCGGAGGAGGAAGGAAAAAAGCGGGAAATCAACAGATTAAAGTGTTTTTCAGAAGCACCCCACACGAGCGTGCTGGGGACAGGCAGCTCCCTTCGGGCCCGGCCGCGGACACACCCGCGGACCCTCACCGGCCCCCGGCCGC
>NW_009617871.1:0-18346 GCF_000690535.1 Cariama cristata
CTGCTCAGCAATAATGAAAACATCTCTGCTCTGCTTTATCAACACTGTTTTGGTCACAAATCCAAAACACAACCCCATACCAGCTCCTATGAAGAAAATGAACTCCATCCCAGCTGAAACCAACACAATGTGGCACCATATATGCTGTCCCTGCCCAAAACCCCTATTTAGGTGCAAACCAGGAGTTTACCCCTGGAAAATCCTGCTCTAAGGCTGTGCTGCTGCTATGAGTTCAATTTGCTTACTAAGGAAAATGTTGCTCTGTCTGAGCTGGTGCTGCACAAGTGAGAGCTGTTACTTGCAGCACTAGTTACCTCATGGTTCAGGAAAATGGGGTGAAAAGATCTAAGACTGAGTCTCTGCAAGTGCAGTGAAAGCAAATGGATGCTGGTGCTTCTTTTGCAACTTTCAACATTTCTCAGTGCTGCACCACCAGAGCTGGCGAGGGGAGACAGCACGCCAGCTCTTCTCCCCATGACTCTCTCTCCCCTTCCCCATCTTATTTTTTTAGGCGTAGGAGGCTGATCTGGCTCTGAGGAGGACTCTGTCTAACCTGACGTGGTCTCAGCAGAAACAGAGATGGGCAAAATATTTTACTTTACATTTGATAGGAGGCAGGCATAGAACAAAACCCACCAGATGACTTCTTCTCCAAATAGCCTGCAATGAGGGAGGGGGCCCAAATCTGCAAGCATACCCCCAAGAAGATGGGATTTAGAGGGGAAAAAGTAGAGGTGTAGGGATTGCTTCTTCCTATGTACCAGGCACAAAGTGGTCCAGGGAGCTTTAACAGTAAGAATAACACACTTACACACACACACAGAGGCAAAAAGATGCAGAGGAGTCTAGACTTGTTAAAGCATTTTCCTTGCTGGCTCTGTCTGGCAGAGCCTGAGTTTTAAAATACCAATGCCTTTACTTGTCATTCTCAGCTTTAATTTATTATTTTTTTAAATCAATAAATATGCCTCCACTCCTCCATCTGGAGGATTCCTCCTTCATCCCACCACTGCCAAGCTGATCAGAGCCACCTATGCAATGCCATTTGATCCAGAACATATTTCAATCTTGGCCCGTTCTCAGCCTCATAAATTCCTGACATGATTCGGGAGGCGTTTCTGTTGGAAATAGCTCTCCGCTCCGCTGTCGTATTTATAGAGATTGCTGCTGCCTCTGATCTAACGCCAAACATTAGGAATAATTGCAGCAGGAAGCAGGACAGAGCTCGACATATTGTTTGTCTGGATTGTTTTAATTTCAAGATCATGGATATATCCCCACTTACTGGTGTACGAGTGAAAAAAAAAAAAAAAAAAAAGAAAAGCATTGTTCAGGAATTTTCTATTTTAATTTTTTTCATTTTATTGCTTTTGTTAGAGGCAAATAGGGAATCATTACACTTGCTGCTGAGGACAGGGAGGTGAATTAGATGTTGGTGACTTATTAATTCAGGAATCCTCTCCCTGCAGATTAGACCAGAGGTTCCCACTTTTTTTAGTTTCTGTTTGTTGAAACAAAGCCAGGAGATGCACATGGCTCTGCATACACATATGTGTGTTTATGTGTGTGTGACGGGAAGGAGAGGGGTGCAGACCTGTAGGTGGGCCCCCAAAAACCTTGTCCATGTACAGCTTCAGCCCTGACCAGCACAGCCACACCACTGCACCGCTCAGGGCTGAAGCTGCAGATGGACAAGGTGCTAACGCTGGCAATTTGGAAGGACCCACACATCCAGCCAGACGATGGCCCACACTCAAGGAGTGAAGTCCTTGGCCGTGTGGCTCAGAGTTGAGTCGGAAAGCTGCAGGACGTGCATGCCAGGAGCCTTCAGACACGCTGTGTCTGAACTGGGGTAGCAGTGTTTGGAAGTGAGAGACACATGTACACACTGGGAGCCTGAGCTGAAGCCTATTGAAGTCAACAGAAAACCATTTTTCACTTCAGTAGGTTTTGGATGACACTGGAGGTGCAGCTGAGAGGGAGGATGGGGAAAAGGACAGAGCAAAGTCTCCCCAGTACCGGGATGCCAGGTGGTCTATGAGGTGGAGCCATGGGGCTCCTGATGCTCAGAAACCCCATCATAAACATCTCCCACCTCTGTCTGACTATTGACAAAATTGCCAGGCTGTCTGGGACATCACTGAAGCACAAAGTGAGCTGATGAAGTTGTCTTCTCCTCCCACTGCCGTGATTTCTGGATAGCGTTACTCTGATACAACAGGGATTTAGCCTTGCCCGAATCTTACCGCCTTCAGAAGAGAGTACTTAAAGACTTGCTTAGATACCTGTTGTTCTGGTAAAACCCTTAGAGTTGTTCTTAGGCACATGCTGAAATACGTTCCTGAGTAGGGATCCTGAATTTGCACTGTTGCCTCTTGAGAAAGAAGCCCGACTGAGGTTTCATTGCTGGGTAATAGCTACGGGAAAAGAGGGTATCTCTTCTGCCAAATCCTGGGCTGTGTTGGTTCAAGCCTACCCCTTTTGCTGGTTACCGAGAACTCTCTTAATTTAGCATAGATGTGGGGTAAGAGCTGCCATAAGTTCAGAGGAGAAAACCATCCACGCTTCCAGCAAGAGCTACAATCATATTAGCTTAACACAAGGGAATAATAAAGGGCTCTACTCAGAAAAAAAAAAAGTAGCAAGAGCCAAGGGCTGGGATCCGAAGCCAAAAAAACCTTGGTTATGAGCAAGTGAGCCTTGTAAATTGAAGGGGGAGGTTGACAGCCTGGGGCGATCTGTCAAGGAATGGTTAAAGGGTTGGCCAGTCGTTAGGGTGCCTTCAGGAAAAGATACTTTAAACAAATCCAGGTCACTGAGCTCAGTCCAGTTTCGAGGTGAAAGCGTCTGTTCTCTGCCATGCAGGAGATCAAATTAAGAGTTAGATGGTTTCTGCCACCCGTAACACTTTTTTCTAGAGAAATGTCAGGAAACGCTCACGCACTTCTTAGGCTGATAGAGAAAATGGAAATGAAGCCATCTCACATTGCTTCTTGGATTGTCAGTGATAGTGTGCATTTGCATTTTACTCCCAGCAACCTGTGAAATAGTTCAGACACGGGTTTTGAAAAATATTGCAGCAGTGGAAAAGAGGTAAGGAACAAACTGTGCTGTGTGTCTGGCTTGGTTGGGGCAGAAAGCAACTGCCCCATCTGTGTGCTGACGTGAAGGTACCTTTGGTATCCTCCGTTACATTTCCAACAGCAGCACCCAGCACTGCCATTGCCTCAGATGTTGAGTCTACTGCCTCAATAAAAAATGCCAGCAACTGAAGGAGGATGGAAAATAAATGTCTTTTAAGGTCCTGGAACAAAATGCGGGCAGAACCAAAATAGGTCTTGCTATATTCAGGCTTGATCATTCTTTCCTGAGCTCCTGCATCTTCTCAGAGGTAGGACAGAGAGGCTAACCCGGCGCAGCCTTTCCTATGTTATTATATGGGGGAAAACTCATAGATATGCAGAAAGAAGTGCAGATGAAAGGGTGGATTAATTCTGTTTTTCATCCAGGGAGCTAAGGCAGCAAAAGCTATGAAGGAAGGCTATAGCAAAATGGGAAATTAAGCAAATATTTTGAGTCTAACCACGTCTCTCTTGTTCCAGCAGCACCTTTCCATGGAGCTGACCACCTCAACCTGTAACTGTTGCTGGCAGTTACGTTACCCTGGAGTCTTCACCACAGTTAAATCACAATAACTTCCCCCTGGAAAAAAAGTAGCCCTGAAAAATTAACAAACTCAGCATTGCCTTGAAACTTTTAAGTGACTCCTGACATGCTTCAGTCTCCCTCAAAATCTGATGCTAGTAAAAAAATACTCCTTTTATTTGAAAAAAATTAAGGATGATAGAAAAAGGGAGAAGATTAAATAGAAATAGAAGAAGACTGGGACAGATGCCAGAAGATCTGATGCTAATCAGCTCCAGATACTGTCCAAGTCCAGTATCTCCTTCCCTGGGGAGAGTACCCAGGACACGGTGCCAGGAGGATGTCAGTGCTGAGACTCCAGCACTTGCCTGCACCACCGGGGAGAGGGAATCTGCAAATATTTAGTCTGCCAGAAAGACTATTCCAATTAGTGGATGTCAGATCAAGGCCTGAGTGATCCTGAAACATGTAAGGGTTTGGACAGGGCTTACCCAAGTCACATAAGGGTCTTCACTTACTTAAAACTATCAGTATCTGACAAGCATGTACATCTCCAGGCACTTAAACCAGAAACTGCTTAATTTACACTAACAGTCGAGGAATGGATCCCATTTAGAGTGAATTCCTGTGTCCCCATATAGCTGAGTCTGGACTGATTTCATTGCTTCTCATCCCCTGGAAATTTGCTTATTCATAAATAAAAAACACCTTCATTATCTGAAATGAGAGAAGGAGCTTTGGTCACAGAAGACAGGGTGTCATCACTCAGCTGTGTTATTGCTAGCTTCAATCTGATCGTTGGTCCTAATATGGTTGTGGTTAATGCTTACACCAACGGTCACGGACAAGTGAGGACTTTTTTTGGAAATGAAGGGAGAGGGTCCGCAGAGCCCCACGTGAACATTCAAGTGAAGAGAGTCACGTCAGCAGATGCAGCAATGCTGGCATCGCGCTGCTTGTGGGAAGGGTGCTGTTCTCACCCACCTTTATTTTTCTACACTGCGTTTGTTTTTTTTTTCTTCAAATAAGGGCAGGAAAATCTTGGATATCAAGACAATGAACAACAAAGAGACCGAGAGCAACTGACAGGGTGGAATTTAAGGCTCAGCCTTAAGTGCAGACACTGGTGTAATCGCTGTCCTAGCTCCAGAAGCAGTCAGGATGTCCTTAGCATGGTGATGCCTGGCCATCCCCTCCTGGAAAGGTACCAACACCCCGATAGCAAGTCCAGGTTTCTCTGCCAAAAGGACTAGGCTTCTTCTCCAATTTGGTTAATGACTGAGAGTGCAGAAGATTAATTTTCAGCCCACCCTGAGTCTTACTGTGCAGCCGAGTCGTTCATGAGGGTCTGCATACACGTATCCTAACTCTTGTTTTCTCTGAGCTCAATCTCTGGCCAACACTGGCCGTCCAGGCTACATCTGAATGGGTAAGGAAAGCAGGCCAGGTTTGATCTCAAATCGTGACTCACATCCACACAGTTAAAACCGCCTTTTTCTGCCCCAAAACTGTGCATGGTGAATAGTCTGTGGCCAGTGCTCAAGCAGTGCTGCCAAAACCATCCAAGGAGTATGCTAACACTCAGCCAGCTGCTACAAATGAGCCCATGCACTGGCTCTGTTGATTGGTAGATCCCAAAAGCTCCTAGAGACAGAGGAGAGAGGCAGGCATCCTCTCTCCATCCCAACAGGATGGGATAGGATATTCAGGAGATGAAGGCTGGTGGTATGAACCAAGCTTTGGATGTGCACTGGACTCTCACAGGGTCCTGCTGTGGATGCTTCAGGGGGCTAACCTTAGGTGAGATGAATCCCTGCCACCCTTACTTTCTGCCTTAGGTCCTTCATCTGGAGGGATAAGGGATAACAAGAGATGAGGGAGAGCAACTCTGCCAGTACTCACAGGTGCAGATTTTGCACTCTAAAAGCAGTGGGCACTGGAGCCATGTGCTTGAGAACTTTTGTCATCCCACCTTTGCAAATATTGAATGTTTTGTCACATCAGCCCTTGCTTTTACTTTTGTTGTCCCAGAAGGTGAACTGAGATGAAGTACTTTGGCCAAGGTCATCCTTCAAGTGAGTGACAGGCTGGGATGCTGAGCCTGGGTCTTTGAAATACCAGGTTGGTCCTTACATCATCCTAGATGCAGGAGAGCACTGAGGAGAAGGAAGTAACCCTCTTTTTGTTAGTGATGTTCTGTCCAGACTATGGCCAAGCACAACAAAGTACAGTGTCTGCCGAGCTTGCTTTCCAGTGACTGCCTTTCAGGCAGCTTCCATGCTTTCTAAAAATAAAAGTTTTAAAGAGGTTTATAGCAAATTCCTGCTATGAAATAGAGTTTTTATAGCTCAGACTGGAATAAAACCCTCCAAAGGTGACAGGAGAAACAATTCAAACAGGACCAGACCAGGGTGTAGCTCCAGGACCAGACCTGGCTGTACATATCTCCACGGTATAGATCCATAGGCAGCAATGCAACTTCCCTGCTTTGTATCAGCTGGGGTTATAGCCCACCCACAGACCTCTGCAGGTGGCCACAGCCAGCTTCTCCCAGCTAAGAGCTCCCCAGAGGTATTGTCTAAAACATCAACAAGGGCAAAAATGGAACACAAAGGAGCAACTTAATTTCTGCCTCTGTCTGTGTGGCATGTAAGTCAAAGCTGGGTGTATCTGCCTTGCTCACATCCTCTTACAGTGACTCTCTGGCTTTGGAAAACATGAAATTTATACGCTGAAGCCCACTAGTTTTAGAGAAAACAGAACTCAATGGATGCTTTGTGCCAGATGATGTTTCAAAATATTGCACTCACTAGAGCTGCCCAAAGTAAGTGTTGAAATGTTACACGTGGTTGTCATTTGAGATGATTTGGGGACTGTTAGATGCACAGGACTGGCAGGAACAGTCCCTTCTAGCTGTCAAGCACGAGGAACACCCAAAAGCATCACAGGAAACCTTGCTATACAAAGTCCAGCTAGACGAAACCAACAGGGGAAAGAGGACAACTGAAGGACTCGGTTTTACCCCAAATCAATGAACGAGCAACAGGTAGGAAAAAGTTTCAGTCTTTGTTCCACTAAAGTCAAACCAAGTTTTAGCAGCTATCTGCTGTATGACCAGGGGTTCATCAGCGCTTGCTGGCCTTAGGCACATCTTGTCTGTCTGAAGCAAGAAGGTCATTTCCAGAAGACTGGTTTTAGATGCAAGGTTGTTTAATTATGTGGATTTAGTTGAATGAGATGGATAGGGCCAAACTGGAGAAACAAAAACATTGCTGATTTAGGGTGCATCAAGTTTCAGAGCTTGAAACTTCCACTTTGGGGCTTGTGAAAATCAAAGTATCTCAAATGAGCG
This sequence comes from Cariama cristata, assembly GCF_000690535.1. Lineage (NCBI taxonomy): Eukaryota > Metazoa > Chordata > Aves > Cariamiformes > Cariamidae > Cariama > Cariama cristata. The sequence goes on from NW_009617871.1 coordinate 6,998, forward strand.
TGCAAAGTCGTAACTCACGGTTTTGCAGCCCTTTGCCTCTTCACTTTCTTGATAGAGTACACACAGTCCTACAGAGGAGGATTTTCTGAACATGATGTTTATTAATGGAGCCCATCCCAGCTGTGCAATCCTCATGCTGAGTAACAGCGGGAGTTTCTTCAGGTCTCCTCACCATGCAAGGTTTTGATGTTTGTGAAAATGAGACATCCCAAAGGGAAACTTTCATCTGAATTTCTCAACAGGTGAGCCCCAAATGTGTTTTATGTTCCATTACTGCTAAAGACACACAGCCAGGCCTGATGGATTTGATACCCTTTCTGGTCCATCAATCTGACAGATTGGAAGGGAAAGTGATATTTTTTACAATGCCATGCAAGCTTTCAGTGCCTTGCAGATGATCCCTTTCCTGGTGCACCCCATCCTCCGACTGAATAAGGAAATAATGTTTAGATATAAAGACCGTGATTCACAGTCAGGCAGACAGATGCATTTTCTAGTAACAAAAGCCAGACAGATAGTTGGACTATTTTTCTACACCAACCTCCAAAATCCTGCGCTTGGTGTAAGGAAACTCAGGGAAGGAATCTGTCGAATCTTGTCAGTCTTAAAACACTAGCAAGAAATTACTCCCAGCCCATACATTTTTCCTCTGCTTTTGTACCATAACCCTCTTCACTTACCCTCCAGCAAATCTGCCGTACCAGATGCCAGAGTTCAAGTGTAAACAGGGGGTTTCAATACTCAGACCTGATCCTTTCCTTTCCCCTTGCAGTCCTCCCCTATTGACCATTTCCCACAATTAGGGGTCCCTCCATTCCCAAAACTGCTTTAAGTATAAGCATGCTATCATGTTACCTTCCCCTGGGCAGAAGCTACCTTTGGTAAAGTCCCCTTTTCCATGTGGGTTTTTTTTTTTTGTTTTTTCCTTTTTTTCGAAGAGGAAAACTGAAAATACAAATAGGTAATAGTAATAAATCTCTTTCCTTATTTCACATTCCACTATCCTCCTTTTAATATCTCTGTTTATGTTATGCATTGTTTAGCACCATTTCACAGCAATGCCTTTCGGAGGAAAATTGGCCAAATATTTATTGTTTTTGAAGAATTACAAGACTAAATGTTGAGTTTCACAGAGGTTTCTCTGTCTCATCTTAGTCTATAGCTTAGCTACAGAATGTATGGGTAATGCAGGGCCCATAGCTGGCCCACAGAGTAAGAAAAGACAGAGATAAGGTCTAGTAGTGGGCTGGAGCAGAGATCTCACCCCTTGATGCAAAGACCTTGACTATTTTCAAACTCTCTTGTACATCTTGCAGTGAACTGGGGCTGACCTTTGTTTTTAGAACAGGAAACTCTCCAGAATGTATTTCTTCTGGGGGTATGTGATATTTTGCATGTATTTCTGTATCTGCTGCTAGCTCATGGCCCGTGTTCCTTCTGTGTCCCTCCGGTCAAGTCTCACTGGATCTGTAATCTCTTGCATCTGCATCTGTAGCTCGTATGTGCAATGGGCAAATATACTTGTGGCTTCAAAGAACTGCTTTCTCTTATACGCCCTTTAGTTCTCAGTACATGGAGCTCTCTTACATATTCATGTTTTGATCCAAGAAAATAGTCTGGTCCTGGAAAAAAAACCCAAAAAAGGTATTCTACAAGATCTCCAGCTTATGAGAAAGGTAAGCTCTGGTCTTTGGCAGTCTTCCTTCTCTTATTTTTTTTCCACTCCTCTTTCATGCTGTGCAAGTATTCGGACTTTGGTGCTTGAATCAGAGCGTCATGCTGGTCTTCAATGAGAGTATTTCTCCCCTAGAGAATGACTCACCAGGCACTGTCTTTGCTTCCTTAAGTACAATCTTAGCAAATAAAACCGCTGGTTCAGCTTTGCTGTTCAGTCACGGTCAGAGGGAGACATGCTGGGACAGAATTTCTCTTCCTGGGTAAATCATGCAAAGTTACTGCAAGTCAAACAAGGTGCCTGCTGAAATGCTTCTTTGCTTTATTGCATTTCAACTGGCAGTTCATCTACCTCCCCTCGGTCTGAACACTTGTCTGCAACGATGAGGTAGTTTGTGTGGTTTGCGATGAAAAGGTCCTTTCCTAGTTCCAAAATCTACTGGGGATGCTGTATATTTTCGTTGTCTTTGTTTGTTACTTGGCCAGCATTTCCTTGCCTGTATAACATCTGCTTACCAGACCTCAGATATCTTTGATCGCATTTGGCCAGAATGAGGCACCTCTAGCTTTCTGATGTGTTCTTGAGAGTCCATCTGCTCCCAAAAATCTGGGTGTTGTGATTTAGCTGCATCTATCCCATGCAACTAGCTCATCTCTGTATTTCCAGCTAGTAGTGTCTCTCTGTCTTCTTTTCCATGGCCTTTTGTACATCCTGTTGTAGCTGGTGAACGTTATGTCTGTTCTGTGCTTTCACATCGGTGGGTGTTCGCTTTTTCTATGCTCACAGCTCTTGGTAGAGTTCTTGTGGGATCATGAGGGTTGACAATTTAGAGGTTTGGACAACTGGGGATGGCTGTGAAGAATTGCTCTCCTCTTTATCCAAGAATTCACTAAAGGAGCTTTGCCTCATTCCTCCTTCACTCCCTAGCCCCATTGTCTTCTTGTCTTTGACGTCTTACCCTAACATTCCTCTTAGGATCTCCACCTCCTCCAGCCACTCAGTGCCCACCTCCACCTCCTCTGCTCTACCTCCGCTCCTCCTCTAGCCTCTTAATATGCAAATACTCAGATCTGTAGATTTTAGACCTCGTTTTATCCAACCTCAGATAGCCAACTGAGATCAGGAGCATCCCTTGACTAGTTACAACCAATGGAGACAACTTCAGAGGGCATTTCAGCCTGCTTCTGGAAGTGTCTCTTTCCTTCCACTGACCATAAAGAAGAGTCTCCAGGGAATGCACTCCTATGTGCTTTGCTTCAGTGCTTAGCATCACCCAGGACAAATCCAGTCCATATGCTGCAGTGAGTGTCACATAGCCTGTACCTTGATGCAGTCCTCAGGGTAACATCTTTCAGTGTCTCTGGGGCACAGTCCTCAGCTTCTTCACCCACTATTTGTATTTCAGAAACCTCCTTCTTTCCAAATTTTACATGATGGGGAGCAATAATAAAATCTGCACAGGCCAGAGAAAAACCTGACAGTTGGTAAGTCTGCTGAGCCTTTTTATTCAGACTCCCACATCTTTCATTCCTATTACGAATTCTGTGTAATTTGGCGGTGGTCTGACCTATTGTTTCTCCAGGTTTTTCACCTCTGTCACGAATCTTTCATACATGACATTTTCTGTGGGCTGACAGTGATTTTGGAGTACAATTAACATTTATTCGGGTGCTCTGGTGAGTTGTGGATGCATCCAGATCAGGGGTGAGCTGCCTACTACAACTAGTAGAGCAGCAGCTTGTATTTAGCTTTATTTTTTAACCATTACCATGCCAGGGCAAAAAGCATCAAGCTGCTAAGCAGGGTTTGGTGGAGGTTAGGGCTGTAATTCAGTGCCAGGGATGTGACTTCTTTCTGATTTTTGTTCCTTTTCCAGTAGTGTCCACTTTGGATTTCCTAGATTTGCTCTTAGGATCATGATCATAATCTAAATAGAAAAACAGCAACGCCAAACACTGATACAGTCCTGTTTTATTCTTTGTGCCTCAAACACAGACCCGTCTCATGAAGCACTTCCCCCAAGAAGAGCTGCCTGCATACCCAGATGTTGTCTGAGCATCAGTGTGCTGCAATGGCTCCACGGGGAAAAATACACGCCATAACCCTCCAGAAGTGAATTTTCCTTGTCTGGCCTTCATACATCCTGACATCACTTCTTCCCTACGCACAGCAGGGATTGCAGTGGCTCCTGAGGGCTGGGAGTGTGTTGGAGAGGTCGGAAGTACCCCGCAAGAGATTTCCCAGGGAATAGACCTGGGCTGTGCTTGGAAAGCCAGTCTGTAGATTGGCTTGTAGCTCTTTGGAGAAGATGAGAGAACGCAATTGCACCCCTCTGTCTAGCCCTCTACCAAAAAGATGAGGCCATGAGATTGAGTGGGTCGCTGAACGGGACTCCAGAGACCTCAGCTTATTGCTTGATCTAAGGCAGAAACCAAAGATGAGAGCAAGCAAATCTCATCCTCCTTTTTTTCTCCCCCTCCTCCTAAATGTCTTTTCCATTTAGAGATTATCTCTCACTATGTGTATGCACAGTGCACGAGGGGCCCATGCTCTCCACTTCCAAACACTACTTAAATAGAAAAGGAATAAAGACTGTGTTTGCATGCCTCATCACCTTCAAAGGTCTGATCGACAACTTGCTTTGGGGTTGAATCCCTTTCTCCTTCTTTGCAATACTTCTCTTTATGGGATCATACTTTATTGCCTTCTTTCCAAGTGTTTCATTACGAACTCTATTAATGAACCACTAGGGCTAGCCAAATGTGTTTGGTTGCACGCAGGACCTTGAGAGAGGATTATGGAGCAAATTTGCTGCAAACAGCCTCAGCTTGCTTGCAAACGAGGCAGCCTAACTAATTCTCTTTCCTGCCCCAACAGATGAGCTCTCAAGACAGAAACCTCCCTGAACTCAGGGCCTTGGGGAGACCTGGAAGGACATCAAATGCTCCAGAGCTGAGAACTTGGTGAAGCAACCTGACTCCGTCCAGACTCAGCGTATGTCCAGCAAGGTAAACAAATGATGCTTGCCACATGGCTGTCACACGTCTCAGCACTAAAGCCACCAGTTTCCCACTGGGGCTATAAAACACATACTGGAGCATACTGGGAATGAGAAACCTCTCCCTTAGGTTTGAGTGAAAATGCTGGGACAATGAACTGCGGAAACTACTGATGTGGCTACCTCTCATGACAGCTTTCCCTCTTGTGACATGGTAACTTAGGAGGAAGAGATAAAATTTTGTATAGCTCTTTGTCTTCCATCTTCACCCTGCTCCAGGCTCTCCTCCCTGTGCTATTTATGTACAGTCATTAACTGCTGTTAACAACAATGTGCAATAAGGAAACAGCACTGCCGTAACGTTTATTTGGGGAAACTACATAAACTTAGTGATTGCCCAAGGTCACAAAGTCAGCCTCTACTTTGGGCAAAAGATGTACCAAAGTCCTCCTGCATCCCACTTCACTGCCTTGGTGGGCTTTTTCTTCCCACATTTCACTGCATGGATGAAACCTGAGAGAGTTAAATGAAGCAGGTATGACCCTGTTCTGCTGGAAAACCAGACTGACGGCAAGTGACTGTGATGGTTTGGGTCTCAGTGGACTTGCATCTGCTTGCTATTGGGAGAGAGGTGGCCAGCAAGACATCTTCACCACACCTTAGCTGGGGTTGTAGGTTTTGCACAGAGGATGTGCTGAGCTACTTCAGCATGAGTTTGACTAATGCAGTCAATTGTAATTGGAAGATTTTCTGTAAAAAATCACAATCTTCTGCTAGAAACTGAGAGCTAAACAATGCCCCAGATACAGCTCTGCCACTTCCCTGCTGTTTCTGTTAGACCTGCAGGAACCCACACCGTAGATTGGCAGGATGAGAAATCAGTGTGCTCATTTTCTTGGGATCTGAAAAGTTATGAGGGAACAAGTCCTCAGTACAGGAAAGACGTGGACCTGTTGGAGCAGATCCAGAGAAGGCCACAAAAATGATCAGAGGGATGGAACACCTCTTCCATGAAGAAAGGCTGAGAGAGTTGGGGTTGTTCAGCCTGAAGAGAAGGCTCCAGGGAGACCTTCTTGTAACTTTCCCATATTTAAAGAGGGATTATAAGAAAGATGGGGACAAACTTTTTAGTAGGGTCTGTTACAATAGGACAAGGAGTAATGGATTTAAACTAAAAGAAGGGACATTCAGACTAGATATAAGGAAGAAATGTTTTATGATGAGAGTGGTGAGGCACTGGCACAGGTTACCCAGAGAAGCTGTGAATGCTCCATCCCTGGAAACATTCAAGGTCAGGTTGGATGGGGTCTGAGCAACCTGGTCTGGTTGAAGATGTCCCTGCTCATGGCAGGAGTTTTGGACTAGTTGAGCTTTAAAGGTCCATTCCAACCCAAAACATTCCATGATTCTATGATTCTAAGTCCAGCACCAGACAATATTCATCCAAGGCTCTTGAACGAAGTGTCTGCCAAAACTATGCAGCCCCCTGTAAGAATCAGCTTTTAAACCAGCATTTTGATGGTTTGATAATGCCATTTCTTGTTAATTAAGATATTTTGCAACTTAAAAGCCAGGGCTTTCCCAAATACAATCAAACTTTGAGAAGTAATATTTAAAATAATTGGTAGAAGACCCAAGGGAGCAAACTGGCATAACCTCCCCTCAGAAACCATCTTAGGTCTAGTAGAGTTCTCAGTGCATGTTATTGAAAAAGGGGAGGGGTATGACTGTTAATGAAAGAGTATAATTTAATTAAACTTTGATGAAGTTCATCACTGAAGACTCTTATGGAAATGATACAGTCATGATAGGAGAGTGATAGCTCTGTTAAGGAGTGGGTCCATGTAAGAAACAGAAAACTGGAATTAGGAAGTTAGATCAATTTTCAACCTGCTGGTGAGGTTCCTTGGGGCTGCTATTGGATGATAAACGGTCTGGAAAAGAATGAATTGGCAAGCAATAAATGGTAGATGATTGTCGGATATTTCTGGGACTCCTCTAGAAGAGAATGGAAAGAACTCTACAAGAAGCTTCCAGAGGTCTTTCTAGGGTCAGTGTAGTCATACCTGGATAGAGCCTAAAATTGTTAAAGAAATTAGCTTTCTTTAAAAGCACATTTGTTCATTTCCAGATCCTGTAAGTGCCTGAAGAAGTCTGTCCTACCCACTCACAAACATGATCTTGACACTGAAATAATGAGATTCTGCAACATATTTGACAAACTTTTCATTTAATTTCTTGGTTTTGAGCCATTATGGTTGGTCTTCTGAAGTTTTTTCTTAGCAACCATGAGGTCAATAAGCTTCGGAAAAATATGACTTGATGCTATCAGAATTACATGTCTCTGGGAAAGATGTGACCATTTCTGCGGGAGTCACTGCTGAACACGGCCATAATCGTTTCGCTGGCTTGCTTTAGAGGCACAGAACCCTGTGCATTGAAGAGCTTAACAGGAGACCATGCACAGAACACATACTTTACACTTGGACGTGTGTATTTCCTCCAGAAACACATGCTGCTGATCAGCCCAGCAAGGGAACAACCCCCCTTCATTTAGCTGACCGATGGTAACAAGAGTAGTACAACTTGCCTTTCTGAATCCTCGTCATTTACCTCTTGACACGACACCTTTCTCTGTTCTCAGCCCCTGGATATGCGAGACGTGGTTTGCATCCAGGTCGAAATCCAAACCCCTCCTAGGTGCGTGAGAGTTCAGATTTCAGCCTGAGCCTATCTCAAACATGAACCCTTTTTAATAAAACAGAAATCTCCAGATGGACCCAAACAGCTGAAAACCATCAGCAAGGATAGTGCCATTTCAGCTCTTTCAGAGGAACCTCTACGTCCTCCCTTACTTTCCACCTCCCCGGTCCCCATCTTGCCATCTGTTATCCCATATAATTAGATCATTGCCTTGTATCTTGCTTATGCCCTTCACCTGACACAGCCCATTCCCCTTTCCAATAAAGGTAGAAACACAGAGGATGTGCTGCATGCACTAATTCTGTTTCCAACCCGTCCCATGCTGGGGGCCCCACGCAAACCACAATATCAATCTGGCGGTCTCTGATGATGGAGCCCGCATGGGAACCTTAGATAATGGATTACAGTGGAGGACATGTAGTTTTAAAAATGTGTTTAAGATGTCTGGCAGTTTCTTAAGAAGGAAAAGAGAGAGGGGAAAATAAAAAAAAAAAAAAGAAAAAGCAATTTAAGGGGAGAGAAATGTACCCCAAATCAGTGAGAGCTTTTTGGAAAGGGGACAAGTAAAGTCCTCTGTCATGCTGTACTGCTTCACCCATCCCAACACAGGAGGTGAATGGTGAAAGTATCCTTAAAGCAAGACTCCCATAGGTGAGGGCAAGGAGGCAAACAGGTAATATGGTAAACATTGCACATGGTTTAAATTATCATTGGTAATAAAACCATTCATCATCAGTCTCCATGCTGAAGATTGAGATAGCTATTGCTCCCGAGGATTGAGTGACTGAAAGAATGAATCATTTTCAGCTCTCTTGCTCTCTTATTTTCTCTGACCTCCATGGCCCTGGCTCAAGGTCTTGCTGCAGAATGACAGGTCAGCTGCTTTAAGCTTAGTATCCAAAAATTATAGCCTAGGATTCAAAGGTAATCGTCATCACTGGTGTGTCTTTCTGCTCACTGAGACAGGGCCTCCTCTGACATGAGGACTGGATTATCTCTCTGCCTCAAAAACTAATCACTCAGCATCAGAGCTGAGAGAGGGATGGAGATGTCCTGTGTGTGACCTCCCCCAAGGGATGCTGGTGATGGCAAGCCCCAGCCAGACCCCAGAAGGTTGGTACATTGTTGAAGTTTCTTCAGTTGACCCTATTATATTACATTATATCATATTATATTATATTATGTTATTATTTTATTATTATGTATTCAGTTGATCCTCCCCAGCATTGTCCAGTTCCTTGCCTCTCCAACATTCCTTCCGTCGTTTCTCTTCCAAGCAAAAGCTCTCCACCCATAAATCTGCAGATTCACTTCTTTCCAGCTTGCCGAACCCATGCCTCTCTCCACGCAGGTCTGAACAAAGCAAAATCCCTCTGGTGCAACATGCAGTGCCTGCACGGCTCTCCCCAGTCATCAACCCAAAGTTGGGTCGGGAAGGTCACTGTAAATTTGGTGTATGTGCTCCATTGAGGCTGGAGTGGGAATAAGGTACTTCCCCTTCTTGGCCTGGCTGGTTGTAGAAATTTTTGCACGTTCCTCACTTCATGCCGTGCTTTCTTTCAGTGTTATCGAGCTGTTTGAATAACAACAGTTGCAGGTTGCTCTCCCAAACCCATTCTTTCTGTGGCTAGCAATGCTCTTTGGGGTCCACTTATGTCCTTGTCCACAGAAGAGGGACATATCCTGCGCCATATTGCAGAAAGGAAGGTGAAAAATGTGGTACTTGTTTGCACCATGTGAGGCTTTGGGTGCTGTATAGCAGCAATATTGGGTAAAACTGGCTGAAAAAAGATGCAGTTCTATAGATATCTGTGAATTTAAGCCACTTTTACACACACTGAGTTTAGTATTACAGGATATTTTATTGCAGATGAGGACACCATACAACAGAACTGCTTTTCACACTTTTTTTTTTTTCCCCAAACAGTTTCATTTAGTTCTTTCTTTGCATCGGTTTTACACCACTGCATATTTGCTAGAGGTGAACATGGTTTAAGCCGGCGACGATCACAAACCCTCGGCTGCTCAGAGACTCACAGCCCTTTTGAAGTCAAGGTTGTGCCCATTTCCCCCAGCTGAGAACTTGGCCTAAGGCCATTACAGAGGTGTGACCCTGGGATGAGTGAGGTTGGAAAAAGGTTCCTTGTCTTCCAGGGGGTTACTCCTTGTCTTCCAGGGGGTCACTCCTTGTCTTCCAGGGGGTTACTCCTTGTCTTCCAAGGGGTTACTTGGATGCACAGCTCAGGCAGAGCAGCAGCGGGCTTGGACCCACAGCAACACCTGGATTTCTGCAGGGCTATGGTCACTTTGAATCTGGAAGGGGATGCACATAGACAACCAACACCAGGAGCACCTTGTTGTGAAGTGCAAGCTCACCCTTGCGATGCTGTATTAATAGAGTCAAGCTCTGGCTTCAGGTAGATGCAAGAGTACATGGACCACATCACGTTGCTGGAGAAAGAGAGGAGGAGAGCGGAGTCTGCTGTGGTGTCCTCCATTGGCACCAAACTGCTCTACCCATGCCTGCCTGAAGAGCTGTTCTGTGCTTATGGCTTCAGCACTGGAGCAGACAGGGAAATTAAAAGTAAGACGATGGCCATGAAGACACCCAGAGGTAGAGCATGATCGCTGGTGTCTGCCCAGTTCATTAACTCCACCACAAAACCCCTCACTGCTCTGCTGCAGTCAGCGGGTCCCAGATTTACAGATGTCAATGCACAGCTCCTGTTTCAGTGCTTAATTTACTATTAAAACGAGTAAGAAATCAGGTGCCTAAACAAGAAGTTAGACAAAGAAACCCCTCTGTGGATTTGGCCATGCAAGGCTGGCCAATAAATATCTGAAATGTTCCATCCCCTGTTGAGACTCTGCTCACACTTCGGCTCTCCAAGCCCTCGGTAACGCTACTGTCTGCAACAGCAGGGTCTGGGTACCAGGGCAAGAAACACAATCCATAAATCCACTGCTTGACAAGATACAGAGAGATTATCTGGCCCCTCTTTATGATTTGTAATTTGTTATTATTTAATGTACATTTTCAGTCCTGTTGCAAAGTCCGCATGGCACAGCAAGGTTTGCAGTAAATTTTATCTACCGAGCGAAAAGCAAGTAGGGGGGGATAGCTCGTTTTCTGTCCATAGCTGTGGGGTTTTTTGATGGTTTACATTTTCCTCGTGCTGCCTGCTCTGAAATCAGGAGGGTGGACTGAAGCTCCATCAGGCTGGTTGGGATGTCAAAAAGTTGCAATAGGGCTACAATAGGGAGTGTTTTTCCCTTAAATAAATACGACCGAAGAGATGACCTCAGCTCCCAGGGAAGACTGCTACTGTATTAGCAGTGTTATCTTTTGGAGAAGACATAAAGCTGAGGTCTTGTTCTTTGAGGTTTTACAGAGTCTGTGCCCCTTTGCTGAATTTCAGTGCCCCGAACATCCTGGGGAAGCTCCAGCTCCGGTAGGTAAAGGGGATGCAAACAGATAAGGTAAAATAGCTGCAGCAGGTGAAGATGCTCCCATCCTCAGCCTTTCCTTTCCACCTTTCATTCTCACCATACATATTCCTAATCCATGCCACTGCAATGTCAAACCTCTTTTATCCTGGCCTAAGTGTGCAGAGATGCTCTTGCCCAGAAAGCCTCTCTGCTTCAAGAAGCATATTTCACCGGAGCCATTTGACTCTTGCAGCTGAAGTTTTGCAATAGTTTAGGTCTGAAATCACTCCACTAACTATAATAGATTAATCCTGGATTTATCCTGGTGTCCTTGCTGAGGCTACATCAAAATCAGAGAACCCAGGGGCACTTCAGAGAGCAGGGATGCAGGAATGGGCTCAAGAACTGCTCTGTAATACTGAAGCGTGACCCCTGCGCATCCCTATCTCTCTCCTACATTCTCGTCTCCATGGGCAGGGTGCATGGACCAGGCAGGAGCCCAGGCAGGTGGGGGACCAGAAGCCCGGCTCACCTCTCTAACTCA
>NW_009617871.1:18377-28941 GCF_000690535.1 Cariama cristata
GTGCAGCAGGATCCCAAGAAATGAGTTACTTTCCCTCTCGCTACCCAGCTTCCCAAACGACTTCGAAACACAAGTCTTGAAAAAACAAGGTTTCAAGCTTAAATTTTCCTTAAGCCACTTGGGTTCCCCCATCGCCGTCCAGTTGCATTCCTGAGATTTAATTATTCTCCTCTCTCTTTCCTTTTGTATCGTGTGTGTTTTGCCAGAGGGTAAGGCAATGGTAGCTTATCACCGGATGATGTTGCCTTTCAACATTCTCTTCTCAGGCCTTAGGAAAGAGCTCCCCTCCCATGGCCAGCTGTGACCTTTCTTGTCCCAGATGGGATATGGCTGCCAATCCACCACTAGGACACAAACACACCAGATGTTGTTGCGATCAAGAGACATTCTGCTCCAAAGCCTCTTTTTATTGCTATTATGATTATATTAGAAACTACCAAAATTTATGGGTTGGAGCCTGACAGGTCAACCTGCTCCCCAACTTTAACTTCCTCTCCTCTGATGCTTTTTTTGTTAAAAAATCAGGGCTACATTTACAGAAGGAGGAGAAAACAAAAGAACTAATGAGCAAACCATTTGCCAGCTTGTAGAATGACAAGTCTGAAGCTCTTTCCTTCAGAGTCAACAGCAAAAGTCCTATAAACTCCAATGCAGAAGACTACCTCTGAAGAAATGGAGATATGGTGTCCTTTTAAGTCTGTGTCCCAACTCCCTGCTTTACAGAGATGCCCATTCCTGTTCCAGCTCCACTTTTGATGCACTCCAGTCATCTACTTGGCAGACCTGGAGGTGTGTTTCTTCACACCCTCACCATCACCTCTGTGACCTTCTTCTCCTCGCCACCTCCTCGATGAGTTTGCAACCAGTGCATTATCCCATGTGCCTCCTGGGAAGGAATCCTCACTTTTGGAGGAGAAGGTAAGGTTTCCATCAGTATGACAATATTGCTCTTCCCTTAAAAAGGAGTCAGAGTTTCAATATTGCCATGTGTGGCCTTTGCTATACCATAAACCAGGATTATGCAGGCTCAGATTACTTGGGGTAATGAAGGTTTTCTCTTTCCAGTTTTTGTTGCACTGATCAGCATCCCATCAGGAACCCCAGGGAACCAGGGAACAAGGGAAGGGAAAGCAGAAGAGCATCACTAATAGATCCTCGGGAATCAATTAGTAAACCCCTGGCTTACACGTGGAAAGTCCTGGAGGACACTCTCCCACTGCATGTTGGCATTCAAAAAAAGAAAAAAAAAGGAATTCCATGGGGTTCAGAGTAAAGTTTGAGGTAACGTCAGAGAAAAGAGCAGAACATGGGATCTCCAGAAGTCCTCTGTCTCTCTGGCAAAAAATACTTGTAAAGCGCCACTCTAGACCAAGGTTTACATTTCGTTGGTGATGAATCCCAGCCCAGTGGCCAAGTCTTCTTCCCCACCATCACCGCTTTGACATCCATAGCCCTTCTCTTTCTTGCAATCATTTAGTCAAACCAGGTATTCCGGCAAAAACCACTCATCAGAAATGCAACATAAAGTGGAAGTGACCCCTGACACTAGCTTAAAATTAGACTCGTTGAGCCTACAACCAGGAAACTGTTCCCCCAGCCCCCTTTAAAATGTTACAAATGAAAAACATTTGGTTGCTATTACCGGTGATTATGATAAGCTATGTTAAAATATGAAGTGGGGGAATTTATCTTTATTTCCTGGGATAGCACTGATGAAAAATGTGCTGCTCCATCTTGATTTTCAATCACTTGAATGAACTCTGTCGTGCATTTATCTTTATTTGGCTTGATGCGTGTAACTGATCTGGGGAGGGAGAGAGGACAGGGAGAGGGAGGGTAGGATTGGCAATTTAATCTGATGCAGATAAGTTTATTAGCTGCCCTCAGATCTGTTCCTGACTGAACACAAGGAACAAGGCTGCATGTCGGATATCTCATCATACTCCTTTGGGGAGAAGGCACAACCTCTGTCATGGCGTAACCTTCAGCAAATGGTTTACATCAGTTTTCATTATGCTTAAGACCTCTCTCTAATCATTTTCTGCCAGAGCCTGGGGCCTGGGTGGGTCCTTCTGTCCACCGGGACTTTTCCTCTGCAGAATGAAAGCAAAGACTTGGACAAGAAATGAGGTCAAAGCTAGCATCTGTCCCTGCCTCTCTCTTTCCCGTAGGTGAGATTCAATAGTATCTACCAGATTTCTTGCACCTAAAACAGGCTTAGGAGACTTTAGATTTTGGCAAAATGAGATAAGAGAGGGATTTTTTTGTAGGGCAAAGTTTTGGCAAAGTTTTGTGTAGCACAAGAAGGTCGCTGAATTGCAGTTTCACTGCTTGGTGCTGCACCAGGAACCCAGGGAAGACTTGGCAGAGGTTTACCTATGGAAAAATACAAAACAGCTTTCTGGGAATAGCAGTAAAGCAAAGGTAGCAAGTTCACACTGCTAGACTGCTCATGAAATCAGTAGCTTTGCTATTGACTTCCATGGCAATGATCTGCAAAGAGTTAATTATACAGATATGCGCACATGTGTATATATTTCTGGTTCAGAATTGCTCTTTTTAAGCATTCAGGGGTGAGCATTTTTCGACTGGTGCAAACTATGTGAAAGTTGTGCTGTAATCCTGAGGGCAATATTGGGTTTCACCAACTAAGAACCTGACTGAGAGCTCTGGGGACTTTGTGGCTGAAAAATCCAGACCCATCAGAAGAGTATTACATCTCTGAGCAATTAGCACTCATTGAGTTGTCCTGAAAAACCATCTCGTTCTAACAACTCTTGTTGTCTGTGTTGTAAAGAGCTGAGCTGAAATGAGGATGTTTCTCCTGGAGCAAAGTATGACCCAGTAGAAGAACAGATCAGTTCAGCATTTTTTTCCCCTTTTTCTGTTTCAGGCACTTAACTGAAGTGCATTACAAATTGTAAATCACTGTGCGCGTTTGGCTGGGATAGAGTTAATTTTCTCCATAGTAGCTGGTATGGGGCTGTGTTTTGGATTTGTGACCAAAACAGTGATGATAACCGAGGGAGGTTTTAGTTATTGCTGAGCCGGACTTACCCAGAGCCAAGGCCTTTTCTGCCTCTCACCCCACCCCACCAGCGAGGAGGCTGGGGGGGCACAAGGAGTTGGGAGGGGACACAGCCAGGACAGCCGACCCCAACTGACCTAAGGGATGTTCCATACCGTATGATGTCATGTTCAGCGTATAGAGCTGGGGGAAGAAGAAGGAAGGGGGGGACATTCGGAGTGATGGCGTTTGTCTTCCCAAGTCACTGTTACGTGTGATGGAGCCCTGCTTTCCTGGAGATGGCTGAACACCTGCCTGTGATGGGAAGTGGGGAATGAATTCCTTGTTCTGCTTTGCTCGTGTGCATGGCTTTTGCTTTCCCTGTTAAACTGTCCTTATCTCAACCCACGAGTTCTGACTTTTACCCTTCTGATTCTCTCCCCCATCCTGACACAGGGGGAGTGAGCGAGTGGCTGGGGGGGGCTTAGATGCCACAACAAACACCCAGACAGTTCCCTGGCTTCACCTGAGTGTATCCTGCCGATCTCATTGCTCAAGAAATCCACTCAATTTTCTTTTGTGTTTTTTTTCCTGTAAAAGAAAAAAAAAACACACACACTCTCTCATGCAGTACAGCTCAATTTAACAGATGTTTGCTCGTTTATGACAAAGTCCTGGTTACAAGATGGGGTAACTTGTCTGGTTCTTGAACAAAAGCAACTATATTACCTCGATGCAAAACTCTGCCCAGTCTTGGGAAGAGGAAATATTAGAAATAACAACAGGTGAGACCTGACAGAAAAGACATAATGGCTCATTTTGCAGAATGTGTCCGAAACCATTTATTGCCCGTCTCTCTCAGCAGAGAGGAAACTTCAGGAATGATTTCTCTCACTTGCTCTCTTGGTTCGCATTTTTATAGGAGGTGTTTGTATTTCCGCCGTTGGATGTTTGCCCTATTTGTGCCGATGCTGTGCAGGAGCTTTTCTTCTCTGGGGTGTGCTTCATGCTATGTGTTTGCAGATTGCTACTCCCATGCAAAGAGGAAGGAATAGCAGGACGACTCCATGGATCGACCTCAAAGTACCACAGAAAGGAAGTCATTTCCATTGAGCAAGGGGGCATTGATGCTGGAAGAGATGAAGTTGAAGTCACCGCGAAGCTGAACACCTAGGCTGCACAGCCTCTGGGGACAGACTTAGTAGGGCCTGTTGCAACAGGACAAGGGATAATGGTTTTAAACTAAAAGAGGGGAGATTCAGACTAGATATAAGGAAAACTTTTTACGATGAGGGTGGTGAAACACTGGCACAGGTTACCCAGAGAGGTGATCAATGCCCCATCCCTGGAAATATTCAAGATCAGGTTGGATGGGACTCTGAGCAACCTGATATGGTTGAAGATGTCCCCTGCTCATTGCAAGGGAGTTGGAAGAGATGAGCTTTTAAAAGTCCCTTCCAACCCAAACCATTCTACGATTCTATGATCCTCAAGTAGGAAGATGAACAGACCTCCCAACTGCGATGTAAAGTGCCTGGCTCTAAATTACAAATTCCTTTAACCCAAATCACCTGCAGTGGAGTCTAAACTTAACTAGCAAATGCAACATCGGCTGGTTTCCATGAGGTTGTGCACATGCAGTAGAGATGCTTTCAGCCCCTGCTGCACTGGTAGGGGAGTTTTTATGGCAATGAATGATCCTGCAGCGAGGACAAATGCACCCCACATAGATTAGGGCTGAGAGGTTGGAAAAGCAGCGGCCCATTTGGTATCAAGAGTGCTGCTCTGGTTCATGCTAAATGTCTACCTCGGGTGGAAAGTGCCTGCAAGCAGCCAGGTTTCTCCGGGGAAGGATTTAGTAGGTTTAGGTTTCAAGGCAGAGCCCCCAGGGAGGAGAAGCAGAGGCTGGGAGGGATAAAGGAGAGCATTAGTGCACAGCAATCTCGCAATGGCCTCTCTGCTGAAGTTATTACCATCTTTTGCAATGGTAAACCCACAGCAGGTGGATTAACCTGCTACGTGTGTACTTTTGCTGTTGTTTAGTTTTTCTCCCTGCCTACACTTGGAGATACATATGTGCACATTTGCGCACCTCTTCTGAAAGTAACTGAGACCCATCACACTCATTTTTCCCATTTCTCTTTAAGTTGCTGGTAGATTCAGTGCCTTGGCTACAGTCTCCAGGGATTAAAACCTCGCCATCTGCTCTCTCAGCCCAGCTCTCCCTGCTAATTTCATTGCAGTATTGTATGTTTAAGTTGCAGATTTGTATTGGTTTTGTTTTTCCTCCTATTTATTGGAGTGTTTTTAAAAGATTGCAGTGTCCCAAGTGCTTATCAACAAAAATAACCTCTGGGACATTTAACTACAGGGATGAGATCCACACAGACAAACTGACATTTAGATCAGGATGTCATGGGCTCAAAGACATCACCTCTGGAGACATCGATTTGGCATTTGCTTTGCAGCCCAGTGATCAGAGCTGAAACCCTGGTGCTGGTAGGTCAAAGGCAAGATATTTCTTCTCCCCATGACCAAACTCCTGATGCTGGAGGGCAGGGAAAGTCCCTTTCTGCACGCATCGACCATGCTTGGGACCTTGCTTCAGTGTAGACAGGACTTGCTGACCCCACATGTAGAATCATAGAATCATTATGGTTGGAAGAGACCTCAAAGATCACCAAGTCCAACCGTCTACCCAATGCCACCATGCTCGCTAAACACACCAAACCGTGTCTCGAAGCGCCACGTCTAAAAGTTTTTTAAACACCTCCAGGGATGGTGAGCCCACCACCTCCTTGGGGAGCCCGTTCCGATGCCTAATGACTCTTACAGTGAAAACCCTCCACCAGAAAACCCTCCAAAATCTTGGCATGACTTTCCAGGTGAGTCTGCTACTCCAGGAAGAGCCAGTCTTTTGTATGACTCTCATCTTGGCAGCACTGAGCTTCAGTAACAGGCAGCCACACTGATGGCTTGGGCTGGATGCCCGAGCCTTCTCCAGGAGGACAGGGATGTGTTTGTATGGTCACTGATCCCAGGAAGCACCGGGCAGCCTGGAAACACTGGAGGCTGATTCTCTTCTCCTTGGCTCACTGCACAGGGGGATGAATAAAAAACAGTTTGCCTGCTGCTTTGGTATTGCTCTCAAATATGGGTCAAGCAGAGGGAAGGGGGGAGAAGGGAGAGAGAGGGAGATGAGCCAGAGATTTTTAGGTTTGAGGTTGCTACACCTTCTCCCTGGGGGCTTTTGTGGGTTAGGTGACTGGTGGTTTCCTCTAGGAGAAATAAAAAGGGAAAGAAGGGGAACTGGAGGGGGGATGAGCCTTGCTAGTCTCTGCTTTGTGGTGCAGATGGGATGAGGAGAGGCTCCGTGGTACTCGGTCCCTTCCAGAGCAGCTCCTCCATGAGTAGGACCGGTATAGAGAGATGCCTGCACCTGGGACTCTCTGACACTGACACAAAGCGAAAGGCAGGTCCAGAGGCAATGAGAGAGACGTACGTGCAGAAAACTGCAGATAGGTCCAGATTTCCTATGTTTTCCAGCCATATCCCAAGATACAACCAGCATTTTAGGGCACTTAGAGGACAGTAATGAGCCACCTTCATAAACATGAAGGGTTTGCACAGGAGAGCTCAGTCCTTCCATGAGGGACCTCATTTGAGACCCCTCAATCTCTGACTTACCCCAAATGTGTCCCTAACAGACAAATTTCCCCAGCCCAGCTCACCCAGCCCAAGGAACTATGTTGCGAAAGACAACAAAAAGCTACCACAGGCAGCAGAAATTTGATTTCTTTTCAGGTTCACAGACCTACGATGTACATCACACTGATACAACCACTCAGTGAGGAGGGCTTAGCCAGATGACTACCCCATGTGGGTAATTAACATATTACAACCCTGACCCCGTGACCGCCTTAAAAACTTACTCGACTGCAGTTAATTCTTTACCAGGTCCAGTCATTAATGCCGTTATTTGTCTTTCCTGGAGTGTGCGAACTGAACTGACTGACCTTGCATGGGTTACGGGGATTTTAATAGGAAAATCTGCTTAATATTAGCACATTTTTCAAGCCCTGTGCAGGCCTTGACAAGATTATTTTTAACAGATGACACACGGCTATTTGAAAAGAAGATGAATGTTTTTTTGGCTGCACAAACCAGAGCAGAAATTTCTCATTTGTGTTGATGGGGGGAACAAAAGAAAAGAAAAGGCTGCTTGGGAAAGGCAAACTGGAAAGTTAACCGACATACTTCCATTTAGACACTTCTGTCACCCATGTGCAAGTCCTAATCCTGGTGTCAGGGGAGCTGTATGGAAGTCTGGGTTTGGCTAATGAGCCAGATCCAGTGCTCCAGATCCAGATCCAGATCCGTGAGCTGCAATGAGCTAGGTGGACTTTCCTCTGGTGTCTGGGAATCCATGGTACTTGGGCTGAGAAACCAGCTCTCGGTAAAGAGATGCAATACATAAAATTCTGGGAGAAAAAGCAAGACACTTTAAATTAAAATTGCAAATCAAAGCACTAAAAATAAAGGTACATTTGTGCCGAAGTCATTCAGATGAGACGCCTGTCCACCTCTGAGACACGTTGTGGGGCATCATGCAGAAACATTCAAGTGTCAGCATTATCTTGGCACTATTTGTGCCAAACCTGGGTCAGACACTGGCACGTGATACTCCCCAGCTCTCAGGCTTTGCATCACACAACATGGACCCGAGCTCTCTGCAACCATGCCCCAGGCAAGCCTTCACTCACAAAAGAAAAAAAGGGTTTATGCCTAAACGAGAATTAACAGTACCATGAAAATATAATGCTTTCTGCACAGTTTGCAGTTTGCCTAGATAGCAGCAGCAGCTGGCTAGGTGCACAGCAGAACTCTAGACACTAGCTGAGAATCTGACCCTGTGAATTAAAAAAAAAAAGTTAAAAAAAAGAAGACGTTGGCAAAGCCACTTAATGTTCACAAGCTGAGGGATGAGTTTTGTGAAAGCTTCACACCAAGTAATCAGCCCGAGGCATAGGAAATGTCAAGTTGAATTGCTGAAGTGTGGCAAAGTCACATGCAAGTTAAAAGAGGTTTGTAATGGAAAGGCAGAACAAACTACATGCTGTGTGTTATGCTCCATTGCCGAGGAACAGTCTGAGAGACCTCCGAATTTCGGCTCAAGTGCTCCAGGGCTATGGGGAGCTGTAATATAAAGAAGGGCAGCAGTTCGGCTCCTCATCTTGTAGCATTGCATGTGTGATAGATGGAGCAGTGCTAAGAGGGAAAAGATGATGGATTTTTCCAGTCTAGCCAGTAAATCTGCTCTTGCACTTACAAGCATCTTTTCAGAGATGTGCAAATTCCTCGAGTCCCAAGGCTGGGCTACCACTCCTGCGAGGGAAGGCTCTTTCCGATTTCCTTGCATTGCCCCTATCTTGGCCCACCTTCCTTCCAGATGAGATTTCAAACCAGAAAAACAAAGCTCTGTGAAGCTATCAACATGGTCAGACACCTGGAGTGCAAGACCTACAAGGAGAACTTGGGGGAGTTGGGCTTCTTTAAAGCAGGATCTAAAAGCAACCTCCAGCTACTTGAGGAATAGTTATAAAGACACGTCAAGCTGAACCATTTTCTGTAGTGGCAAATAAAACAGGCAAAAGATTGTGTTGCTTTCATGGTTGTATGGATGAGAGACCTGCAGAGGTCCCTTTCTACCACCACTTCTTGGACTGCTTGAATAACATTGGTCTGATTTTCTTTTGTTTTGAAAGTTAAGTGAACTTTTATTGAACATACCTGAAAAATACCCTGTCAAATTGGAAGTGGTTTCTCAGCAGACCTTATTTCTCTGTATTTTCCCTGCTATTTATTTCTTTGATTTGATTGAAGTGCTTTCATTGCTAATTGCCAGCCTCTAGTCCTACAGAGATAAACTACCACTCATTAATAGTAAGGTCAGTGCAATCATCTGAGCATGCATCCAGCCAAGAGAGAATGCAGGCACTGCTGTATCTTTGAGAACCAAAGGCAAGAAGATCATGCTCTGGCATGGGTATTTTCAGGTGGAGGAGATCTAGGACCCTAATGGTAACCTGTAGGCATTCAGATTCAGGAGGACCCAAGTGATGAAAAGTCTTCCTAAGCCCTATGGGCTACATTCCTGGTGGTAGAGAGGAGGTCAGATGGTCATGAGATGTCCCCTGTCCCAGACCCCAATGGCAGTACATCAGGCCAGTGCTTTTGACTGTGTGACTTTCATCCAACAGAGACATGACCACCACAAGTCAAGGACCAGCCAAATATGCCTCTAGTGGGGCATTAACAATCTGGAATTAACACAGGATGATTAATAGGACTTCACCAGTAGGACATGGTGAAGGTATGGACTGTGAAGCCCTGAGGTACCATGTTGCACGGCCGCAGAGGTACCATGTGCCATTTCTTCTCTGAGCTGACTCCTGCACAGCATCCCAGGTGAAGCTCTCACAACAGCTTGAAAACAGTGCTTTGCAAATGTCTGGCGTCGGACCTCATGCTGCAACAGCAGATAAAAGAGCTGAATATCTTTTTATTATTATCCCCACAAGCCAGCCACAATAAATTATTCCAGTGGAGTGATTCGGTTTTCATGTAGCTTCCCCACAGCTGTTCGGCTTGGCTGATGGGCCCAACCCCTCCTGTGATGTTTTGTCAGATTTCCACCCAGATGGCAAACCTCTTCTCTTAGGAAACCTGCGAAAACAAAAAATGAGGTCGTCTTTTATTCTCCACTTCTTTTGTGCTTCTTAATGTGCAAAAAGGCCATGCCCGGGGCAAAGACCTGTTGCAAAAACTCTGCTGGGCAGGAGGCAAAAAAAAATGAGATGGAAATTGCAGACTGGATAAAATAAAAGTGGAATAATATTCCAAAATTTCCTGAAAATGTTATCAAACTCTTATCCAATTCAAGCCTGGCATTTATACCCTTGACAAGAAAAAGTGACAGGCAAGGCAATCTTGGATACTGTACCGAGGTGCAGAAGAATTACTGTAAATAATTGCCCAGCCCACCCCACCATGGAGAGCCAGGTCAAACATCTAACCTTTCCCTTTTCTTCCTCTCAGCTGCTTCTTATATTCCATTGCATCCCTGCCAATCATGCAGAAATGATGAATCTGAAGCAGCAGGCTCATAAATTCTGAGACTGGCTTAGAAATCATGAGAATTAATGTATTCTGGATTCTTTTCCATTGACTCCTTGGTTTTGGCACATTTAGGCACACTCAGGACGTATATTCTAGCTTTTTCAACATTCATGAGGGCTAAAATAAACTCTTTTTTTTTTTTCTTTTTTTCTTTTTTTTTTCCCCCCCAAGGGAGAGAGAAATGAAAGTCCAGATATTCAGCTCCTGGAACTGGGGCTTTAAGAAAAACCATAAACATCATGACCTGCACAATGAAGTCACGAGTGTTGGCAACTGTCTGACTTCATGTTTCAAAAGTTGTTGTTCTGCTCTCATTAACTTACGCTATCTACTGTGGCTTCGTTGGAAGGGGAAAAGGGGAAGGGAAACTAAATAAGA
>NW_009617871.1:28972-36603 GCF_000690535.1 Cariama cristata
AGGAAGCTAAATATGAGGGTCCTTTCCCTCACCGTAAACATCCTATTGCTCTGTTCCCAGATAGACTATTTTGCTAGTGGCCCCTTCTTCTCTCTTGGTTTGGAGTGTTGGGGGGCTCTGGATCAGTGTCGTTTGGCAGATGATAGATCCGTTGTCATAGCTCATGTCCCTGCTCAGACGTGATGGGTGATACTGGATTGCAGGACCCAAGTTGCTCTTAGTCCTCCAGGTCTCTTGATACTTTGCACCTTTCTGTGTCAGGATGTTGTCCTTGGTTTGGAAGAAGAATGGATACCACTAGGCTCTGGGTTGAATTGCATCATCTGGGTTAAATAAAACAATACTCAAAAAAAGCACAAGTCATGTTCCCATGACAGAGCACAGTGAGATTTACATCAGATGATGAGATGGCTCTAAACACCAAAGGCCCAGGGCCACTCAATATTAACTCTCCTTCACTTCCATAAGTGCATTTGACTTCAGTGGAAATCAAGAGCTGAAAGACCTTCCTGGAGGTAGGCCAAAATAGCTGTTTTATCATGATCCCCTCTTGCTTGTCCCTGTAGAACTATAGGATTGCCGGGGGGTGGAGGGGGAGACGACACATTTTCTTGTCACTGATAAAAAAGGAAATTATTTTAACTGGGCATAGAGAAAAAGAAAACTCTTTTGTCCCTGCGGTAACAATAAAAAGTTCTCAGGCATTTCCTCATTGATACTACAGCATCAAGCAGGCATCAGTGAGGCTCCGTGGGTTCATAACCCAACAGCATTTGGCGTCATGCAGGTTCTGTGGATCTCTTCCAGGTTTTTGCTACCACAAAGAGTCAGATCCCCAACCCAGCTGCGAGGATGGTGATTAAGGAAACAATTTCCTAAAAGAGAATATATATTTTACACGTTTCTTGCTGTAACTTAGCAGATCAACTAATTCCCCCACCCGGTTCTTGTGCACTGCTGATCATACGTGCCTTTTACCAGCTGGTACATAAGTAGCTGATCAATGTACATTCTCGTTACTTGAACTAATGTTTCTTTATGCAATGAGGGTCCCTAATATGTTGCATGTGGTTTCCATTTGGGGCTTTTTGGGATCTTTTCCAGGAAGTTTCAGGTCATTACCTCAAACCTTCCTCAGCTGAAAAAGGATTGAGGTAATAACCCACAATATCCTGGAGGAGGGGAGGGAAAAAAAAAGAAAGAAAAAGAGAGAAAGAAAAATTTCTATAATGCATTGAAGACAAGAGAATGAAAATTGCATGCGGGATAGATAGAAGGAATGTGGCCTTTGGCCCTCCAGCAAAGGTGTCATAAAATGTGCTGTATTGAAGCAATATGTCAAAATGCAAGATCTTGGGCAGGGAAAGCAGATTGCACAAAACTGAAACCGCTGAGACCACCGCAAAGTGGTGGACCTGATCCCCAGCCCCTGATCGACTTTCACCTCGCAGAGCTGAACGCTAATTAGTTAAGAGGTTTCATTGGAATAATGGTGGCTTTTTAGGATGAAAGAGAAACAGAAAACGCTGTGTGCTAAGAAACCCCTTAAAAAGCTTCCGCTGTGATGGAGATGGCTCAAAAACATCATAAGGAATCACTACCGGAGGAAGGTCAGTTTTAAGTTTAAGTCTAAATTATCTGACTTTATTCTCCGTTTCAGCTGACATTATACCTCACTCTGCTATTCACTTCTTTTTCATCTCCCCATCTGAAAACGACTTTGGCTTCAGAAATTACCATTTACATCCACTTTGCATTTTCTGATTGGGAGCCAGCTGTCTACTGACCAAGCTAACTGACCCCAGGCTTCAGCCAAAACTGTTCAGCACCTCCAGCCCTTTTCAAGGAGGGGAAAGGACTGCCTTGCAGGGTGGGGGTTGTATTTGTAGCCCCAACTCAGACAAATTACTTTAAACGTGGGCTTTTCCAAAGTACTGAATGCTGCCTCCTCCTCCTGCTTTCTCTTGGGGTTAGGGGTGCTCAATAGTTTTAATGGCCAACAGTGGATGCCTCAGATGTCCTGGGTGTTTTGTGAAGCTTTAACTCAAAAAATATCTGCAAAGCTCTTTCAGGTGAGGTCTGAAATGATCTATTTCAAATGGTAGAGAATGAAGCCTCCCTGAACGGAAAACTCTTGGTGGTGCTCTGGGTGGAAAAGGCCATATCGAAGCAGCTTTGGAAGTGGATTAAACTAATGATTCTGCCAAATGATGGATGGAGCTATTCTCTTCTGTTGCCTTGTTTTCTTGTTGCTAGCCTGATGGAGTGAAAATGGTTCCCTTCGCTTCAAAGGACGGGGTCAGCCGGCTGTATGTTGAGGGACATGACAGGAGTTGCTAAGTCTTCCTCAATCCATCCACAATTGGTGTCCCCCAAGTGTTCATTAAAGCATTAATGCAACATCATACCAACAGGCAGAGGTGGGGACTGACTTTTACCTTGCAAGTCTCAGATTTCCAAAACTTCAAGGTGACTCTGGGTATCTACATCAGAAGACTTTCTGGGGAACTTGTTTTCAGAAGGTGTTGAATAACCCATCTTAGAAGCAGGTCCCTCATTTCCTGCCCCCTCCTCCAACAAAATCAGTCAAAATTCAGTTTGAAAGCATTTACCTCTGGTTTTGTAAAGCAAAACATCACATACAGCCAAGCACTCTTATGTGGTCCGTGGCTCTGAAGTGATGGGAAGCAGCACACTGAACTCCAAAGCATTAGGGATCTTCACACTGCTAAATATTCGCAAAGATGCCTCTCCCTTTTCCACTCCTAGTCCACACCATCTTTACAGCTAATATATTTTCTTAACATCCACAAACAACTGTTCTAGCATTCCTATAAATCAAGGACCAACATCTTAGAGCTTTCTAAGACTTGAGAGAAAAGATAATGTTTTGTATGCAAGCAGAGCATGTATTTTCCTTCCACTTCTCATTCCTCCTATATTTCAAGGCGCTGGTGTCATCACCTACCAGTATTATCCAGCACAGCCATCCAAAAAATCATGAGTCCACCCTAGGAGGTAATGAAATCAACACAAGATTCAGGAGGTGTTTCTGGGACAAGGCACATCTTGCTTTTCCTTTGTCTTCTGGTTTCTACAGAGCATCAATGGACTGCAGACTGTGATTTTGTATCTCTGGCAGTTTGACTGCTTGGACATCCATTTCTGTTTGAGTGAGGAGTGATTCCCACAACTAATTGCACTGATGACACCTCCGGAAGACACTTTTATCGACAAAAAATCTTTTAAATCACTCTTTGCTTTTCATTTAAGACTCCTTTCCCCCAAAATGACGGTCTGTATTCTCTTTAAATGAAAGATGGAATTTCAGGACATCTCTCCACTTGTTCTTCATGGGCTTCAGAAACACTACAGAACAGCACTAAATTTAGACCCCCCCAAAAAATTCTGAAAACAGCTAAAATAATTTCCCAGATTGAGTACTGTGCTTTGTAGATTTGAAAAAAGAATATTTTGAGGGTGTGGGATATTCTGTATTTCGGAGGAAAAGGAGAAGGTTTTTCTGCTGTGTGCTGCATGCTTTTAGGAAAAGAAAAAAAATAAAAAAGAAGCTTCTATCTCTAGTTCTGGACCCTTTCAGCAATCATAATCAAATCCACACATTTTGGACTAATATCTGAAACCAGAAACATGCCTAAAAGCCTGCAGACAGACCAGTTTTAGATTAATAAACAGTTTTAGATCATAGTGTAACTCCAGGAGGGACTATTAGCTCATCTGACCTGTGTATTGCAGGCTATTTAATGTTGCCCAGTTACCTGTGTATTAAGCCCAGTAATTTGTGTTTGACTGCAGCTTGTCCTGAGTAAAGAAACTTGTCTGTTTTCAAAGACACAGGAGATATCTTCTACTTCCTTTGGTGTCTTTTCCCAGCATTTACTTCCACATGACCATGCTTTATCATCTGAATTTGTCATGCCTTGTCTACGAGACATCTGCCCACATAAGCTTTGCTGTTTCTCCATTGCATGAGAGCCCCTGGCAGCTTGTATTCTCCTCTACAAGATGCCTTACATGGTAATCAAGTCACACTTCGATTTATCTCTTGATGGCTAAGCAGACTGAATATTTGAGTTTCTTGCTGTAAGATATTTCCCTTTTCTCCTGCTTTTTCAGCAACACAAGCCTAAATTCTCTGCTAACTTCAGTCATCTCTAGAAGTCAGGCATCTACACCACTTGAGTTGTCCAGGTCCTTTTTGGACTACAGGTTCATCTCCAAACGGGATGATTTTTGTCTGCTGCAGTTGTTTATCTTTAGTTAAAAAAAACATTTGCCTGCTCTGCAACTGAAGTCTGTTGGGATAAACCTCACTCCTGAGGCTTGGAGAAATGCCCTGCTGGCCTGGAAAAACAGATAATGAAGAAAACGCTTTGTAGCGAGAGATTTAAACCATCAATCTGCTCATCTATCTAGCGTTAACTCTGACAATGATCCTACAAACTCGGTGTTCAAGAAAGAAAAAGCTGCAAAACTCAAACAAGTCACCTCCCCGTTCTTGCTTGCCAGCACTTTTCCAGTTTCTCTGATAGAAAGGAGCAAACCTGAACTAGAGATACGCAGCCTTTCTCTTCCCTTTTGAGTCACATGCCATGGCAGTTACCTCAGAAGTGACTATCTGAATAATGTCCAAACAAAAAAAAGGAAATAATTTCTCCTCTCTCCCAGTTCTTCACTCCTCCTCTTTCTTCTCTGCACCATATTCCAATTTGCTTGACAGACAACAGATTTGAAAGAAAGCACCGCAAAGGCTCATGCTACTTCTGTTGAAACCCCAGGAGATCTTTAGACAACCAAAATCAGTCCTGAACCCAATATAACTGGAACCACAAGACCCAGAAGTGCCTCACTGTGGCCTAGTTGGCCCTTTCTTCATGAACAAGGCAGCTTTGAGATGAGGTAGTGTGTGAGGACAAGTTTAAGCACAAAGTGGTGACTTCTTGACCAGGAAGGTCTTTGTGAAGAGAAGCATTGGAGGCCCACCACTTCCCAATGAACTCCTCCAGGCATTAGGGCCCAAACCTCGTGTGCTGAGAGCTACCCAGAGGTTTTGGTGCATCAACAAGAACCACTTGCTGACATCTAACAACCTGTATAAGAGCAAGGAGGGGACACGGGGCTTTCCAAACTTGTGATCCTGAAAAACGTGCCTTTTGCGGTATCCTCAGTACATGACTCTCAAGGAATATCATTCTTCAGTCTTTCCTTTGCAAACTCAGACCCCTGTAAGGAGACCCCCCGAAGCCGGCTCAGGATCCCCTCACATTGAGAGGACCTATCCATCTGCCTTCACTCATCTTAAAATATTGTTAAACAATGTGTTTTCCTTAGTGGTCTGTGTAGCACAGTATTATTTCCTTCTTCATGTGTTTCTGTTCTTTCCCTGGTGTATCCCTTTATTTGTTTATTGAATTATCCTTTGAACTTGCTTCTGCTTCTTTTCAGAGACCTCCAAATTATTCTTCCTATACTAAACTTCACCTTCCTTTCAGGCCCCATATTGGCCTGTGCTGCCCTTTAATCCTACTGAGGCTTAACAACGATGAATTTAAATTGCAAACTCTTCCAATTATTTCTAGTTTTCTGCAGTAAAATTCTCCGTGCATTCTAAGATCACAATCACGATTCCTCTGGGCGTTTTATGTTCCCTCCGAGTCAGCTGAGCAGAGGTCAAGGACATTTAGTATTGCCTCTTTCAACATTTCATTCTTCCCATGCCTTGCAAATCCAGCAGTGTTGTGATTCTTCTTTGCCTGAGATGGTCTGCCTTCGGATCTTTCCTTTTGCTCTTATCTACAGCTTTAGACCAGACCTTGGCTATTACCCAAATGGCACCATGCGCAACTGCTTCTACTTCTCCACACCCTTGCTAGCAATCAGCACCCTCTCTTGCTCCTTCCTAATTTTCAATGGATTTAAGTCATTCAACTTTCAGTCTCCTCTTATACTTCCTATCATCTGAGTGCCATTTTCTTTTATGACTACAGTCTCAAAGGAGACTAGAAATAGGCCATAAACCATCATTTTTGGCACTTTGGTAGTTCCTTCAGTCCAAGTACGTGGCAAACAGTAATTTAAGCTTCAGCATGAATGTCCTGTCCACTTACATCAAGTAGAGTTTGCTGTAACATGAACTAACTTTATGCTGTGGATATTTCAACCCTATGTTCTATGACAGGAGCTGGCAGAAGCTATCTGTATAGTTTAATATCCGTACTGCTGCATTGGCCAGAAGTCCCTGTTAGGACCCATCCATGAGGATGTTTTGCAAACTTTGGCTGATTTGAAGCCTGTTGAACTCAGAGTCTTGCAATGACTTCCAATGCCAGTTCCACAGATGCTATAAAGCACAATAACAGGTCCAGGGTGGGATGCACAGGTAAAGGTGCCTTTTCATTCACTGGTACCTAACTTTCATTTACACAAAAACAAGAATATTTACTACTGTGGCAGAGCCCTGGTACAGGCTGCCCAGAGAGGTTGTAGAGTCTCCTTCTCTGAAGATATTCAAAACTCTCCTGGACACAACCCCATGCAACTGCTGTAGGTGACCCTGCTTTGGCAGGGGGGTTGGACTGGGTGATCTCCAGAGGTCCCTTCCAACCATGACCATTCTGTGTGGTTCTATGTGATTTAGCAGATAACATCTCATCCAACAAGGTACTTTGCTCTTGAAGGTCACCTGTTTTAAGTCTTGATTCAGCCATGAACACTGAAATACTGGCTTAGGGTAAGAGCTGCTGAATCTGGTAGCCCAATAAAGGTGAGACTGCTGCAAATCCGTGTCCCCATGGTCTCCAGATCCAGCACATGCATGTATACATACTACATATGTACGTATATACATACATACACATAAATATATCTGGCCAGACAGATCAAAAAGACGGCACTCACACAAACAGAAATGGTGCTAATAGCCTCATCTTCTCTGGCTAAACAGGGTGAAAGCCCATTGGTGGAAAATGTGCACATATATATGCATATATACTGGCCTTGGGCACACAATTTGCCCAGTAGCTGCCCCAGTCTCACAGTTAGCTCATACACATACACATGTATGGTAGCTGTCCCAGACCCATGGCCTTACCAGTAGCTGACCACCAGACCTGAGGGTCTGTCCTGTAGCTGGTATGGATTCCCAGTTCCCTCCAGTAGCCTTGGTCTCTCCAGTATCTGGCCCAGCATTGTGACCATGCCAATACTTGGCTCCCAAGCCTCTCCACCCTTTCTCCACCTTTGGTTTTTTCCCTTAAACAATATGTAAGACCCCAAAGTGTTTTTTCCTCAGCATCTCATGAGTCCCATACACAGTGGGCAGTAACCTCCCTCAATCTGCAAGGAGACCCTGTGTCTCCTGTCTTGGGGGTTTCACATCAGGAGCATGGGTTTCACAGCAAAAAACTCCTTTGATAATCCTGGAAGTAGCAAATAGAGTCAGGGTTGCTCTAATGGGGGTCCTGAGGTTCCGCCACCACCTGTGATAGTTCTTCTGCTCCTCTGAGCTTACAAAGGTGAGTGTCATGGTTTAACCCCAGCCATCAACTAAACACCACGCAGTCACTTGCTCACCTCCCCCAAAACCGGTGGGGTGGGGGAGAGAAACGAAA
>NW_009617872.1:0-38776 GCF_000690535.1 Cariama cristata
TGAGTGTTTAAAAATTACCTAAAATTGGAAAATTCAAGCCTTTATTGTGCTGTTATTGTCATGGAATGTATTCTTCTAATGATTGTCGTAACATACGCTATTTTGAGGCTGGCTGTGGCTTGAACATGGGAGGGCTAGTTTTGAAAAAGTTGGAAATCTGAGGCTTGTAAATAGCTGAATCTTCAGGTTATGTTTAAAAAGCTTTTTATTTCTATATGAAACTCTAAATTGGTGTATTTTTTTAAATGAATGAGTTCATTGTGGGCACCACTGAATTCTTGTCTTCTGTGCTTTACAGCATCTTTGGCATTACTCATTCCAAGTAGAGAAGGCTCTGTTAAAACCATAGCTACATTTCAATATGGCCATAAAGGGTGAGACTGTACGGATGTCTCGGGTACCCTCTGTGTTACAGAGCTGAATAAAACGCTTAATTTTTTTTGTCCCATACTTAATATACAGGAAGCAAATCACTCAAGTTGGGGTTCTAAGATGTTAAGACATAATGGAAAGAAAAAATGAGTCCTGTTTGTGAGAGAGAAAGGTAAGGGTGACCACAAGTCTGATCCCTCTTGGAACTGCAGTTTATATGTTCCTTTTTGATTTATGATTCCTCCAACTATCTCTCCGTGTCTGCTCCGATACGCAGGTGGCTGGGCAAGCTCCCCAGCCCAGGCTTGAGGAAACCAGGAAATCTAGAAGTAGCTTGATCAACAGCAAGAAAGACTGATATTCGTAGAGTTTACATGGTTGAACAGAAGTCAGGAGTCTACCTATAAGTAAGGGTATGGTCTTGTCAGCCGTCTCTACACTCTAGTGATCTGTTGTTCTGTATCGCATTATGTTAGAAGTGTTATTTGATGCCATCAGAAAGGCTTTATGTGGGGGAAAAAACAAGAATGAAAAGAAAAGGGATCATTTTAATGAAATACATTTAGTTTCTAGTAATTTGTGGCAATTATGAATGAAAACGAGTAATGCCAATGTTATTCTGAAGCTGTGGTTTAGGTTTTGAAATATTTTGAAATTACCATAATTTAGATGTGTTTATACTATTTTAAAGCAATTTTACTTTGACAGATGCTAAAAGAGTAAGCAGAGACTTGGGACAAGAAGGTGACGCTGATCTGTGTAAAATGGGACTTTTTAATAAAAGATTACTTTTTGAAATGTGGGGGTGGGATTCCAAGTCAATAGCCATAGTCCTTCTGATGCCCAGTGAAGTCAGCTGAGCCTTTTACATTTACAGATGTAAGTGGATTTCTACGTATTGAAGTCTTAATTGAACATATTTTTTAAAATATCTGTGGTAACTGTTGGTAGAAGACCAGATACTGAATAATAATGGGGTGTGGATTCAGAGGAGAAAATAGCCATAAGTGTGGGGGATTCGTTGTATGTTAGGAGCAAGGAAAGAGGAAAAAACCATGCGTTTTCTTGCATAGTTTGAGCACATCAGCATAATTCACATGTATATAGTCGTGCTAATAAATGCTTTTCTTGTTTGTGAATGCTTAGATTGCGATTCAATGACTGGTTTTGGTATTCATGTTCTGTGTCAGAAATGATCCTATTTCAAGAAATCTTTGCAAGTATGTTGTTTAAAGGGTATAAAAATTGGATTTTAGCTCTGGGAGTACAGGTTTGGTAGTGTGATGAATTACATACTTTGAATCATCTGGTACGTAAAGCAATACCAAAAGCCACTTACAAAGGTTTGTAAGTGCCCTCAAAGGGACATTTCTCCCTTTTCGGGAAACCTTTTTATTTTGAGAATTGTGTTGCTTTACAATCTCATTGCTCAGAAACCTGTAAACTAACTTCCAGTTCACTGTTTGAATGGAAGAATTTGTCTTCTATGCTATATTTAAGCATTTATTTCACTCAGCAGGTGAATGTTAACTCAATAGATGAACTTCTGAAAAAAAGGCGCTTCCCATCCTCAGATTTTCCCTTGCAGCTTTTTGAGAAGACTTTAGAATGGATTTCTTTAGGGCTATCAAGTCAGTCATTAAAACAGTATCAGTAAAAAAGAGTTGATTTGCCACAGCTATTGCAGTCTTGAAACAATCCTATTCAGTTCTCGTAACCTATTAATTTTTCATGTTTGAAAGCTTGACCTACCGTAATGATCTAATTGTATTGTTAGTTGTTAACACTGGATGGAGAGATTCCCTATTTTAAGTCAAGGCACCAAGAACTTAAATCATCTACTACAAGAAGCTTCCAAAAATGCGTATTGGTGGTGATGGTTTTTAAAAGGTTGCTGTTGTTATAACTCATGTTTTGGCAAAAGTAATTTTATTTTGAAAAACAGCTAGCTTTTTATTAGTTGAGTGCAATACTAACATCTGTATGAACTAATTTTAATAAATCTTGTTTATCTCTAACTTTTGCGGAGCTCCTTCAAGTGCCCTAGATGAGAGAAAATTCTAAGCTTTTGTGGACTTGTGAAGTATTGTAATGGAGGTTGTTTATATCCAGTGATGTCAAATAAGCTCAAAGTAAACCTAGTTTGTGTAAAATAAACAAATAAAACCAAACAGCATGACTCAACAATTCTGTTACTCTTGTCATTGTTTTGAAGGAATATCCTTTCAGTTGTTTCAAGTAGTGATTTCTAAACCCTAGCTTAGGACTGGAAGCAAGAATGTGTTTCTTGTCTCTGGTTGTCTCTTTTTCTTTTTCCCCTATTTGGATTATCCAAGTTCACATAAAATTTAATAATAAAGTCAGTATATTACACAAGGTTTCTAAGAGTACAGCCTTTCTAAAGTGGCAGGGTAAGGGATTATGGCTTTAATATAGGAAAATACAAAACTCATTTGGTGTTCTTTACACTATTCGGTGGTTAAAATTGTTAGTTTTGTATTTAATGGGCAGCAAGGATGAGAAGTGTAAGCGTCTGTGTAAATACTACACGTGAATGTTGGAATCTAACCTTTGTTTAGAAATAATGGAACTGTAGCTCAAGACATAAAAGTGAATGGGCTATTTATTGCTGTTTTCTCTGTGTGTGTGTTTCAGGGGTCCGTTCAGCGTTGTGCGGCGATGTATCAACAGGGAAACAGGGCAACAGTTTGCTGTAAAGATTGTCGATGTAGCAAAATTCACTTCAAGTCCTGGATTAAGCACAGAAGGTAAGAATGAACAATTCAGCAATTTCTAAGCAGACAGGTTTTTTGATTCATCAACCTTTTCTATGCTTGCTTGCTTTGTGAGAGCCTTTCTGTTTTCTATTTTGTAGAAGTTTTAAAGCAAAGTCTTTTATCTCAAATCTAACTTGATTTAACTTTGTGCATACATTTCTAATCTTTAGTAGTTCCTATGGCTATTCAGTTTTTATAATAAATATTAGAAAAAATAGTAGGTCTATACTAACTCTAAGCCATTGCTATTTCTGTTTGGATTTTTTTTTTAAGAATGTGAATTTCTTACTAGTTTTTTACTAGTCTAGATGTAGCAAATAATTTGCTATAAAATGGGTGACAACTTACCATTAGAGTGTGTGAAATTATATAAAAAACTGTATATGTTTTTCATATAGTCAGGATTTTAAAACAATGCTGCAGAACTGCTACAGTGTAAAGAAAAGGCTGTAACTCTGAACATTTCCTATTTTAGGGTAAAAACAATACATCTTTTCTAAGTTGAATATGCAACCCGTGTGTGCATAAAGTGCTGCTTTTACACTCTATGAAAAAGGGCATGGTAACTGAACGACAATCACTGTGTATTCAGTGTCCACTATGCTTCTGCTGGAGATCGTACTCTTTTGTACGGTAATGTTTTTTGGGGATTGCACGTGTACCATCTAAGTCCTTGTGAACCCAAGTTCAGCAGCAAAAAGGGTCCTCGACTTTTGTTGGTAATTATAACAAATGGTATCTTAAACCTTAATAGCTAGTTTAATTTACAAGGTAAATCACAGGTCTTGCTTCAGACTTTACCAAAGATTTTCATTTACCTCTGATAACACCATTGCTAGTTTCTTCTTCCTAGCCCTCCAACAAAATGTAAGCCACGCATTCCGTAATATTCAGCTTGTGTATAACCGCATTATGGTTTTGGCAGGTTATACCAAAACCACTGCATTTTGAGTTATTGTATTTTTGCTAAAATGATTTGATGTCTTTTAAAGAGGTTCTGTCTGTATTCTAGTCTTTTTCTGAGCCTCATCTTCACTCCTGATGCTAGGACACATTTCTACCTTTAGTGCAGTATTGCTTTCCTCGCTCCATGACAGTAAAATTCAACCTTTTGGGGCCATGAAGGAATTGCTGAAAGGGAGAAATAGTAGGCAAAAGAGTAGGGGCTCATCAGGAGGAAAAGAGAAGCCAACAGTAATAATAGATTCACCGAAAAAATGAAGGATAGCTGATGGTGGTTTGCATTTGCTGCCTGGGTATAAAGAAAAGGCTTGGGAGTATACTAAGAAATTTTGGTTTTTTGATTCCACTTGTATTATATTGATATAGTTATAATTCGAGCTAGCAGGTCATTGAGTTAACGGATCATAAACACTTTATGGGTTTAGTGTTTTGTTTTGTGTTTTTAGTTGTGGATTGATGTTGGGGGTTTTTTATTTGCTTTGGGATTATTTTTTTTTTAAGGTTTTGAGTTATGTATTAGATTTGTAATATTAAGACACATAAGATGTGTAAGTGAATGTGGAGCAAGTCCTTTGTATAAGAATCTGAGCTCATTTTTCACAAACTCTTTCTATCTTGTGTACTCTTTATTTTCGTTTTTCCTCTGTGTTGGTTTTTTTTGGTTTTGTTTCTGGGGTTTGTTTGGTTTTGGTTTTTTTTTTTTTTGTGGACCTCTCTTCTATCCAGGCTCTAGATTTATTTTTTTTAAGATTTTATTTTTCTTAAATTTTTTATATGTGTTTGGCTTATTTCTGATGTGGCATTCCTTAAAAACACTGGTGGGGAACCATGATGATGGTACTTGCATAAAATATAAGATAACTTATCTGGGAGGAAGCTGTATTTGTGAATTGTGTTAAAGTGTAAGCTGGAATGGAATGGTAAGATTAATCCTTAGGAACATTCTTTACCTCAAAG
Organism: Cariama cristata; assembly: GCF_000690535.1. NCBI lineage: Eukaryota > Metazoa > Chordata > Aves > Cariamiformes > Cariamidae > Cariama > Cariama cristata. Next base: position 5,070 of record NW_009617872.1, read on the forward strand.
TTTTGCCTTCTGCATTACCATTTTGGTCTTGAAGGTTATCTTTGTACAACTTTCCACCTCCAGTCTTTCTTTGAGGCACAAGAGTTGGAGAACAGGACGTTCTGCATGTGAAGGAGCTGACAACAATTCCTTCCATTAATTTCACATACATGGAGAGTGCTGAGAGTTAAATGCCCCAATATGCATCCACGCTTATGATTAAATCTAGAAAGTCTCTGTTCTTGGGTGCTTTTGCCTAAGTACTGATGTGGGATGACACACGTTGGTGGATAAGAACTTCATCTTTATGTTTGTCAGCAGTGTGCTCATGTGGCAGAGGCAGCCAGCTGCATAGCAGACTGTTGCAGAAGTGTCACCAGCAAGTCAAAGGCAGTGATTGTTCTCTCTGCTCATCCCTTCTGAGGCCACATCGGGAGTGCTGTGACCTGTCTTGGTTTCCCCAGTAAAGAAAAACTGTGCTGGCACCAGTCCAGCAGAGACGGATGGAGAGAACTGGGGTTGTCTAGCCTTAGGAAGAGAAGCTAAGGTGAGATTTAGTGCTGCCTTTAGCTGGTTAATAGAAGGGTATAGAGCAGATGGAGCCAAACTCTTCATATAGACACGCAGGAAAAAGACGAGAGGCCATGCAGACTAGTTGCAACGTGGAAAATTCCAACTAGACAAGAAAAAAAATTAAATTCCCCTTGTAAATAGTAAAACTGCTACAGATTACACAGAGAGATTGTGGAGAGCATCCTCAGGGATGCTCGGAGCTGGGCTTTAGAAGGCCCTGAGCTGCCCGATCTACTTAGACCCACTTGGAGCAAAGTGTTTGGCCCCGGTGCCCCCCAGGGGTTCCTGCCAGCCGACGGGAGCCTGTGCCTCTCACAGCCTACACGTTGTCCGTGGGGCGACAGAGTTTTAATGCTGGTTTGGGGGAAAATGTGCCTTTAAGGTTACTGTGCTTTAAAAAAGAGTTAAATTAGAGCTGAGTTTGATACAAGTTTCAATTTAAAAAAGTTAATTTAAAACTTGTTTCGAGACAATATTTCTATTTAAACCTGGTTTGCGACACTGTTTCTATTTAAACCTGATTTGAGACAAGGTTTTAATTTACACGTGATTTGATACAATGTTTTTCTTTAAATCTGGTTCGATACAATGTTTTTCTTTAAATCTGGTTTGCTACAATGTTTCTTTAAACCGGGTTTGCTACAATGTTTTTCTTTAAACCGGGTTTGTCACAATGTTTTCCTTTAAACCTGGTTTGCTACAATGTTTCTTTAAACCAGGTTTGCTACAATGTGTTTCTTTAAACCGGGTTTGCTACAATGTTTCTTTACACCTGGTTCGCTACAGTGTTCTTTACACCTGGTTCGCTGCTACAGTGTTTTTCTTTAAACTCGGTTTGCTACAATGTTTTTCTTTACACCTGCTTTGCTACAATGTTTCTTTAAACCTGGTTTGCCACAATGTTTTTCTTTAAACCGGGTTTGCTACAATGTTTCTTTACACCTGGTTCGCTACAATGTGTTTCTTTAAACCAGGATTGCTACAGTGTTTTTCTTTAAACTCGGTTTGCTACAATGTTTTTCTTTACACCTGGTTGGCTACAATGTGTTTCTTTACACCGGGTTTGCTACAATGTGTTTCTTTAAACCAGGATTGCTACAGTGTTTTTCTTTAAACTCGGTTTGCTACAATGTTTTTCTTTACACCTGGTTGGCTACAATGTGTTTCTTTACACCGGGTTTGCTACAATGTGTTTCTTTATCCCTGATTTTGCTACAGTATTTCAATTTTTAACTTGTGAGGCGGTTGGGCAGGGAATGTGTTTTAAGAGGACCATTTACTGGTCTAAACAATTTGATTAAAAAAAAATAATTTTACTGATTTTTTTACAATAATGGTATCTGCCTTACACAGTAACAAAAGCAATCCACCTAGAAAAATCGATACTTCTCGAGGCTCATCTATGTTTATCAATCGGTAGTATTGTGAACATTTGTGGTGTATGACAGAGAAGCCACTGGCTTGCAAAGCAAACTTTTATCTAGTATAGCATTCATTCCCTAAGGCTGCTCAATACACGTAGTGCGTACAGACACGGACATCTCAAGTGATTTTTATGTCTGTGAGCAGCTTTGCAGTGGTTTGATAATAGGAAAAAAAAAAATAATGCTATGTAGCGATGCCTGACAGCTAACAAATCTAATTTGGGGCTAAATTCTATTGGATTTAAGTATTAGTATTCATGGTCTTGCGTACCGTGTGTCATCAATCTCTGCAGTGTTGTAATTCAACCACATTAATGAAGTATATTGACACTTTGTCACTGTTCAAGTGGCCGCATGATCCACTGGATTAATGTTGGCTCTTTTGCATGAGGATAGGTTCTGCTACAGTTCACTATGCTTTCATGTTGCAGAGATACATAAAATTAAAAATATACATAAGAAAAGATGAAGCTTGAGTATTTTTAGATATAAAAAAGACTATTTTGTACAGTTCAATTTAGAGAATTCATGTGAAAGAGTACTTCCTCTCAGAAGCTGATTTACTCATTAAGATCTAATAAAAATATCAGTGTAAATAAACTTATTTTCAAATACAGCTCTGAGTTGCTATCCTCAGAACTTTTGGTATAGAAAACTGTAAAACTCATGTTCCTTATTTCTGAATTTGTTACAGCTGACACTACAGTTACCTTTTGCTGTCCATTTCTGCTGCTGCTCTCTTCACATCCCATGCATTTTCTTTTTCTGTTGTTTTTCTCTGCATGGCTTGCACACCTTGCTTTTAGTTAGCTGTTCTAACACCAATTATCTACAAATACAAAGACTATTTCTCAGAAAGAGAATGGTGACTAGTTGGTTCCTTGCTCCTTAGTAAAAGCCAATGTACATTATTTGTCTGCCTTTTCTTAATGTCAGACTGCTCTCTTGTAACACGCTGAGTGTTTTTTAAAGCAATTTAAAGGGCAGTGCCCTGTGCTTACAGTGCATGTCTCTTTGAAGTTGCTTTTCAAGATTTAATTCACCGTATATTAGATTCAGTTATCTGTAATTCATTTGGATAGAGATGTTCTCACAAAGAAAGCAATTACCATTACTTCCATAACCTTCTAATAGGCTAGACCTTCTTTATTAGGTTGATATATGCATCTGTACCAGTTGGTATGCATGAAAGGCACTGTGAAGCTGAATAGATGAGCTGATAAGGAAAGATTCAGGTTTCCTTTAGAACCCCAACTGGTTCTACTGGAAGCGAGTTGTGAAGACAGTCTGTGCAAAATGTTTTGGCTGCGACAAAGAGCAAAAGTGTAGCCAAGAAAGAAGAGTTTTGAATATAGTTCTTGGACTATTCTAGCACTGAGAGGGGCAAGATAGTTGAATCAAAACTGGCATTGCTATGAGTCATCCATTGTAGGAAAAGAATTCCGAAATTATTTCATTGGGGAAAAAAGATGTGAAAGTTGGCATCAGCTTGGTTTTTTCCTACAAAGGGCTCACAAGTCTTTTCCCTGACATATTTTCAGGTTGTGAGTGATTTTCTTACAATTGAGACTTACTCTTGTTCTGCTTGTTTCCTTAAGTACTTTAGCCTTGTTTGATTTTTTAAAACAATTTTTTTTTGGCTTGCATTTTTTAAATTACTTTGTCAGCACAGTTCATTTGAGAGGCTTTGTTTAATTCTGAGAAAAGGTGCAAAACAGAGTAGCTCAATATTTTGATATTGGAAGGCTGTGGTGAATCACAAGTAATTTTTTGCAAAATTATCTGTGTGTAAGATTCTGCACCTCTCTGGTTTTTTAAAGGGTTTAAGCAAAAAAATGCAATGTCAGTGTTCAGCACAAATCTTTGAGGAAAAAATACTACAAGTCTGTATGTCATCACATTTTATGATACTATACCATAGGCAGCGTGGATTTGGAGAAAGAGTGAGTGACTCTTTGCTTTTGATTTGGAAATACCAACTTACCTGGAATTTCTAGCAGCTGTCAGTTCTGGGTTGTGCGCTGTATTTCACAGATCAAGGGAAGTTCCCTCCTTCTGTGTGGCTTTATTGGGCCCACACCTGAGCTATTGTGTCCAGTTTGGGGCTTCACAATTCGAGGGGTGCTGAAGAACTGGAAAGGTCCCAGCAAAGGACTATCAAGATAGTCAGGACCCTACAGCACATGATGGGCAAAGAGAAGCTGAGAGAGCTGGGTTGGTTTAGTCTGGTGAAGAGGGGGCTAAGAAAGTGATGTAATAGTGGTCTACAACTACTTGAAGAATTACAAAATCAGCAGAGCCAAACTGTCTTTGACAGTGAGGGCTGTTAACAACCAAGAGTAATGGCCAGAAATTTTTGCTTGGAAGGTTCAGGTTGAACATGAGGAAAAACTGGGAGGGCAGTGCAGCAGGCACAGGTAGCCCAGGGAGGTTATAGGACCTCTGTCCCTGGAGGTTTTCAAGACTTTACTAGATGAAGGCACAGCTGCCCTGACCTAATGTTAGCAGTAACCTCACTTTGAGTCAGGGTTGGATCGGATGGCCATCAGAGGCCATTTCCCACCAGCGTTTCTGTGAAAATATGAGGAAGGGACAAAATATGAGAAGGCACCTTCTACCAATGGAAGGTAGAAAATGTAAGGATATTTCAAAGAATGGAAAGTTGCATCATCTTGACTTTGCTTTTTCTTTTATTTTAATCCTATGAGAAATCTTAATTGAAGTACTTAGTGATAGTAGTGTTGCAGATATAACTCTATTATACAGGAGCTTTCTTGAAAATTCATTAGGTGTATATGTCTGGGCACTGAAGAGGTTAAGGCATCTGTTTATAGACTGCGAAAGTCCCATGGTATTAGTGACACCTCTGTTAATAAGAAAAACTCATGAGTATGGAAATTTGAAGCGAAGGTGTTTAAAACGTTGGTAGCTGCCTGTCATGGAGTTTGTGTTGCTGGTCTTCTAAATAGCACTGTAGTTTCTGTGGATGCTGTACAAACAATAAAGCAGGTTGGGGTAAAAAGATAGAAAGTATTTGAATTTACCATGTAGCTATGGTAATACAAAATTAAGTATAAAAAGAATGCTTTTTAGGAAAGAAAAAAAAAAAAAAACAACAACAAACTGTCAAGGTCGTGATAAAAGGGACCCATACTAGAGTTTGTGCCTATCAACAGGACTTGAAGACTGATGCTTAAAAGCACTTTTGATGTTTGTCATGTCAAGAGTCTGCCTTTCTGGGGATTACGTAGCTCCTAGCTCAGGTCTGCTTCTTTCACGCGTGGGTAGAGCTGCTCCTGGGTTGGTACAGGAAATGTTACCCAAGCCTTTCTGAGGGGTTTGCTTGGTTTAGCTTAATGAAGGGCTTGTATTTTCTTCTTTCCTTTTTGTGGAGAAACCGTAGGCTGGTTTGGTTATAAATTCAGTTCAACTAATTTCTACGTATACATTTTATAAATGTCTAACTGTTTTATAGTTCTGCTATAACATACATAAACAAAATGTCATTAGAATTAAATACTTGTGTACTGCAATATAATGTAAGAGATGGAATGAAGCTTTTTTCCCCAGAAGACATTCCTGTAAGTGTTGAAGCAAGTTAACCATGTAATAGATAGAATGAATCACAGGAATGCAGGAAAACATAACAAGGATTTCTTTTTCAGGACTCTTGTTTTTTCTTGCTACTGGAAGTCAGTTCACTGCAGAAATGGTGCGTGGTTTTTTGGTTGGAAATACAGAAATCAGTCTTGGACAATACTTCACATAATACAATTTTTTTTTTCAAGTGTAAAATACAGCATTATATATTAGGTGCCTTTTTTGGTGCTCTTTCTAGCATGTGCCCAGATGCAGGCTGCCAGGTGTGGGATACTTAGTGTTACTGGTCAAATTATCATTGTTTCGACCTCTTTTAGAGTCCCACATACGAATTCGATTGGTCCAGGGAAGCAAGGATATTCCTTCTTTGGTGTTCCTAAAGTAGTAAGCAATGCCTGGAGCTTTTACCAGTACAATAAGCCAAATGACAAAGGCGTGTTTCTTCACCCTCTTTGCAAAGCAAAGTTGTAATTAAATTTACGCAAAGAAATCTGGAAATATGCTTCTTCAAAGGTTGATTTTGAGAATGCTCTCAAGTCTTCATTCTTAAATATTACTGTCTTTAATCTCTTTGCATATTGCATGAGGTATGTCCAACTTCTGTTCTGGAAAATGAAAATGCTTTCCAAAACACTTCTGTCTGTACACAGTCTGTACTCGTCTAATGAATCATGATTCTTGCCAATAGTCCAGAAATAGGCTTCTAACTGTGCTTGCCGTAATTCAGGCTGGTTACAAACATGGGGAAGATAATAAGCATCAGCTGTATTTTCAAATATTTTCTGTTTGGATGCATGCATGTATTCTGTTCTGGTTTGTGCAATCAACAAAACTCAAGATTAATTGCTGCTGAGCTGTAATTTCTGGTAATTCATTGATCCAAAGAGAACTTTTTTTGACTCTTAAATGCTGGGTTTTGTTGTTTTGTGGTTCTAAAAATATATGTCACTGTGATATGATAAATAATGATTCTTGTGCAATATCTCTCTTCTAGAACTGCTTTTCTTGTTAGAAAGACAAACCTGTATCCTGCCATAGCAGTAAGACATTGGCAAAAATTCAGTCTTCGGGTTGTGTGATTTTTTTGCTTGAGATAGTTTACATCCCGTGAAAAATCTTGTTTAAAATCTTTCTTTGTCCAAAAGAGAGATTTCATGGTTTGTGATCCATGGATTCCTATTCTTTTGTACTCTCCTGAGATTTTTCTGCTAAGTTAGATAGATACATCATCATCTTGGGTGATCGTCCCACAAGTCAGCTACAAACATTCCACCTGGAGCTTTCCTGTATGTACTGATATTTTTACTGGGTTATAAATGAATGTGGTTTTGAGCTACAGGCAATAGAAATTTGCAAAAGTGAAGAAGTGTTAGCAAACCTTGACGGACCCTCTAAATAATAGAATGGGAGAAAGAACGATATCTTTTAAAATGGGGGCATATTTCTAATGTGCAGTATATATGTCTGTATATTCATAATATCCGTATACGTACAGAATAAAAACCTTCTAGATCAGATACTGTCTTTCATAGTTCAAAGCTAAAAATACTTGCTCATAAATCAGTAAAAATACAGGAGATAAACCAGAATGCATACCTTTAATCAAATCAAAATGTCTTTTGATCTTGAGTGCTTCATGATCAGTTGCTGAAGAAAATACAAACTAGCTACCTAATGATTGATATCAATTGCTGTAAGTTGTATCAATCTCTGTCCATAGAAGCTCTTACCTTTGTTTGTCAACTTGCTGCATACACACTGGTGATTGTAAGAACAGTTTACTAAAATGAAAACACATAGCGATAACCCTCCTACCACCTAACGGGTCTTCAGACTGAAAAATTAAATAGGGGGAAAATGGCAAAGCTAAAGACCAGTGACAAACTATCTCAATCTGTACTGGAATTGTAGAAACTGAACATAGATCTTCATGGAAGCTTTCATTCTAACGTCTACATCAGCAAACATTTGTGGCTAATACATGAAGGATACAGAAGCTGAGAGATCTCCATGGTATGTCATTATGTGGGAGAATGGAAATACTTTGAGGAGAAGAAAGTTCGAAATGTATGGGGTTCAGGAAGTTGGCAGTATGTCAGTTGCTTGTGAGAATTAAATACTTCAGGTTGCATTAGCAGATATTAACTTGTACGGATCCAAAGGTATCTGCCTTTCTTGAATGCAAGTCAATGGCTTTAGTTCAGCTGTAAACACCGCCAAACAATGGCTATGTTTTCCAGGATAAGAAAAATTTGTAACCTTTTTGAGTGAAGAAAATCTTTGGAGAAAAGAGAAAAAAAATGTTAAAAGAAACAATTAAGTCTACCTGATACAAAGGCAGATGGAAATATTTGTTGTTTGGAAGCTATCTTATAAAACAGTTCAAAGAAAGATCTTGGCTAACATACATATTGGAGATTTTTAGCTTCTCAATAAAGAGAAGCATTTTGATTTAAATAAATCAAAGACCTGGAGGTCCTGAGGAAACCTATAAACTTAATTCTGTTTCTTAAAGGGTTTCTACATTTTATCTGCTATTCTAGTTCTACCATGTCAAACATTAGTGTGTCAGTTGTCTTCCAGTGTATTAATTATTTTAATAGAATGAAAGAAATTAGGTACAAACAATAAGTTATTGTCTACAGAGATAAAGTTAAGATAAAAATCCAGTCAAAGGAAACTTGAATGAACATACATTATGTAAATTCAATTTTATCTTTAATACTGCATTGAATTTCCTCCTGATTCTCCATTTTAAAACTATTACACGTATAACCAGTAACTTTGAGAGTTTGAGTGAGACAACTGTCATTCTCCCTGCTGCAAAGTAATGGAATGGAAGATGGATGGTTTTAAAACACTTCAGTCACTTAAGTACCTAGCATCTAGAAGGATGAGAATATTACGTCATATCTAACTAAGCACTGCTAGATACTTGCATTTTCTTAGGGTTATAGCCTAGCAATTTTGTGGGGTTTTTTAAGTGCCCGAGGCTTTAGGAGAGAGACCCATTTTTAACAGCTCTGTGTGTTCCTGCAGCCTGAGCACTCTGAAGCAGTGCTTACTGGCGTGGCATTTTCCAGCTACAAGTCATTTATTTTAATGAAGGCACTTACCAAGGACACCTGGATAGCCTACTCACACGGAACGTATTGTGTGTGCTGGGTTTCCTGACATGAGTCCAACCAAGAAATATACACAGCGACAGTAAGTAAATGGGCAATGTAAATAAAAGTACTGTGATCTATAGTTGGTTTACTTAAAATCTATGACGGAGATTTTTCTTGGAGGTTGTTTTTTTAAGATTGCTTCATATATGAGCAAGACTTAAGGTGTGTTTCTTGGGTGGGGAAGGAGATTGTTCTATGTATTTATTTTACCTAAAATATTCAGTGGTCAAATTCTTTCTTTTTTGAACTTGCTGTAGAGGAAAAAGCCCAATTGCAAATGAGACTGGTGCTAAAAAGTAATGTTTTCTTCTTTCAGAATGTCTTGTTAAGGCACTTCAGTGAGGATTTATTTTTAATACTTTACTAAACTGAGAAATTACTTTAAAGATATATTCCAAGTTCCACGGAAAGTTACTGGCAGAGTCAGCAATATAAAACCCAAGCTTCTTTATTTCCTCTAGTTTCCCAGAAGAGTAACTAAATAAAGTTAGGTTGAAAAAAATATTGTTTTATCTACTGTGACAGAACCAGTTATTGTAGATTTCTTAATATCTGTCACTTTTAACATTGCCTGTGATACAGTGACAATTAACAATTGCAGGTCCTGGTGAAAATACTACCTTAGTTGATAGTATCATAAATAGTGAAAATGACTTACGAAATACTACTTTGCCAAAGTAAGGCAGATTTTTTCCTTTGCCAAATCAAATAAATATTTGAATCCAAGTTGCCACCGCATACATGTTTATTACAATATGTATGTGTTACACATCTGTGTTTTCAGGTCTGTACAGGTTGTCATCGCTGTATTCTCTTCTGTCCTCATAGCTCTCTTTGAAAAACTGTGCCAAACTGGAGCCTGTGTTTCCAGCACAGGGCTGAACAAGTGGGGTTAATGTGTTTGGAAAGAAGGTTTTCATCTCCAATGTTACAGTTTTACAAGAACCTCTATTCTTCTTGTGTTGCAGCGTGATAGGGCACTTACTGTCCCTGTCTCTCAAAAGCTTATCTCTTTGAGGAGAAAACCAGTAAAGAAACCAGTATGCCCTGGAGATGTAGGATGCTAACATCTAGGATTATTAGATGCCACTTACCATGTGTGCAGTGTGGGGGTGGGTCTCACTGCTTTGCATCTCCTCCCCTTTCCCCCTCAGTAAGACCAGCCAAACTGATTTAACAGCTCCTGGCTGCTGAAAGGGGAGGGAAAGCCCCATTTCTTCAACCCAGGTTCCTTGCTGTGCAGTCCTGTCACTTTGCCTTGGCTTTGGTACATTTTTTACCTTTGGACTGATTTATTTTAACTCAAGTTAGGGAAAAAAGTGAACAGAGGACTTGCACCCTAAGTCTCCTTGTCTTTACTTTCTTGTCGATTGGCTTGCTTCCTTCTTTAAATACACCTTATTTAGAAACCTTTTAGGGTTAAAGAAGAATTACCTTGTTAAAGGGAAAGCGTAAGCAAGCGTAGTTTGAATTTATTCAGCTGGGAATTTTGATGCTGTCTTTAGAGGAAAATATTTCTTTATGTTGTGTGTTAGTCTAGAATCTGAGATAATAAACCGGTGTGGGATGCTTAGAAAACAGAAGGGAGGTTCACTTCTTCTAAGGGCTACCAGTGACTCTTCTTAGCAGATGAATGCAAGCTGGGGTTGGAGTAGGAACTGTAGGAGCATGTTGTGTAAAAAGCTGTGGTTGCTACCTCAGTTCCTTCCTAAATAGCTCATAGGCATTGTTTGTTTTTTCTTTTTGCCTTAAACAACAAGCAAGCAAGCAAGCTAGCTGGAGAAAGTGCACAAGGTAACATTAATGAGGGAGTGAGAGGAAAAAGCCTCAAATCTTATCAGAGCTACTATCCTTATCTGTGTTCCTGTCCATCTGGTAGGACTGGTCAGCAAATAAATATCAATTCAGGCTCTGAAGATATATGTTCCGTTCTAGAAACTGTCTGAGTGACCAGGCTTTCCCTGTCGTCGTTCCCCCCCCCCCAAAAAATTCCTTTTTTTGGTCGTGTCCTGTTTTGTTTGTGGGTTCAGAGCTGCCTGCCCTCTTCCTAAGGGCACTGCCTGCTTTACTGAAGGCACTCATTCAGTTGGCATTTGCTGCTTTTGTGTCATCATCCCCTCCCTCCCTCGTCACAGGGCCAAAAGAAGAGTTTACTAATTTGGGGGGAGTTAAAATCAATTTAATTTATTGTCAGTTAACAAACTTTTAGTTACTGATTCTGGTATTGAAACAAACACACACAAGCTGAGGCATTACATCCCTTGCCTTCCTCCTCCCTGGTCTCCGTTGCCCTGGCCACACTCGGTCCCTTCCTCAAGGGCGATGGGCTCACCACATGGTGGTTCCTGCAGAGTTCCACTCTGGCCATATTGTACTTTTTATTTTCTCTTGGCTTTTTTGATGTTTACTGCCCTGTCTTCAGTATGTTGTCACCAAGGCTCTGTGAAGCCCTCTGGTTCGGAGGCAGCGCTGAGGGAGCTGGGCTGGGTCCAGCAGTGAATCCGGCACCGGGCAGCCCCTTGCTGCCTTGGACATAACACCTTGGCACTTAGGCCTAATAGACCCCACACGCACAGACCCCGCCACGCTTTTATGAATTTGTATGAACTTGCTGCTCTTTTTCTTTTTTTTTGGTCTTTGCCAGTCTTGCTTTCTCACTGTCCTGTTTGGAGACTTGGTTATTTGGTGTTGTCAGGTAACGCCTGACGGGGAGATACAGCTGGAGGTCAGTGCAGGATACCGTTTTGTTCCTTGCTTATCCCTTTGTGTGTTACAACGTAAGAGAAACTTCTCCCTTGGTTCTGTTGTATTTAGTAACTTCCCCATATAGATTACAGCTTGTAACAACTTTTGAGGAATTACGGGCTGAACTCGCTATCGGTCAAAGCTATTCACAGCTTTAGAGCGTGGTAATCTGAGTTGCAAATGCTGGTCTGAGGACTGAGGGCACACACATATGCCAAGATATGCAACAATCTTTGGAGAAAAAAAAATAATCTTTTAATATCCATTCTGTTTTTTTAATAAAAATCATTTAAATTTTGAAGCCTTTTTCTTTTTAGGTCTTCCATGTAGTACCAACTGCTGCAAAAAATCAATTTCTTCAGTGATACAAAACCTGATAGAGGGACATAGTCTCTTTATAAAATTGGGTATCTTTGGGGTTAGTATTTAGAAATGTTATGTTGCAGAACAGAGCTTTAGAGCTGGTCATGCTGTGGTGACAGTTTGATGATAGGAAGGCAGGTTCATACCCTGAATCAAATCTGTATCCTCATGTGACATTGCAGTAACTTGATTTCCCCTTGCTCCCAGCACTGTTCATCACTACCACCTTTGCCTCTTGTGACCTGATTGCTGGATTTGCCCAAGAAAAGTAGCTCCTCTGAAGAATGTCATGTCAAGATAAACAGTATTCTGCTATCCTTTGGTTTTCTGAAATTGTGATTACTCTTCCTAGTAACAAGCAAGCCTTGGACCTTCAGTTCCTGTACATGCTTTGTTTCCTCAGTTTGGCTGTATTTGTGATCCAGTGGCCCAAAAAAGAAATTAATACAATTGGTCTAGTTCTGAGGTTACTTGTAATGAGTAGGAACTGCTAAACTTGAGGGCACTGGCTTTGCTGAGATAATGCCGATTTGCTTCATCTGTCTCAGAAGATTCTGTCCTCCTATATCAGTTAGTACAGAATTTGAGTTGTGCATCGCCCCACGTTTGCCACACATAGGTTTTGTAGGTGCTGGGTGGCACTTGTGCATAGTTTTGTTTTGCTCTTGTTGTTATTAATAAGGATCTTTCTTACAGGGAAGGTAAGAGTTCCTCGCCAAGCGGACTAGATTATGGCTTAGTGTTCCTCAGGTTGAACTTTCCACTGCTGCTGTCTGGGGCTATGAGAGCATAAAGAATCTTGTTCCTTTCGTAGTTGGATGGAGTCTGTCTGGCAGCAGTCAGTCCTGTCATGTGGTAGTAGGAAGTTAACTGGTGGTCACTTAGACGTTTGCAGGTATGAAAAGTTGAACCTGTTGAAGAAGGACCCAATTCCCAACAGAATTTAGAGGTTTTAAGGAGTACAATGAGGTAACACTTAATTTTTTTGCAATGTGATGTGTGTTATTACTTGTTTGTGATTTCATTGCTATTAGCAGACACCTGGGTTTACGTCATTTTTATCACGTGAATTTTATACAAGATAAATTGGCAGTTAAAAGCCAACAAAGCAAAGAAAATAGTCTGTAGGAGAAATGATTGTTACATTTGTGCAGTATTTACATTTATTCTTACATAGAGTAAGTTAAAGTTCAGTCAACATTTTCATTAAAATCCATGGACCATTGTACCTGTCCTCAAAATTTAATCTGGCATATAACTTCTTAGACTTTTGGTACATGTATTTTTGCAAAAACTCTTAAAAATTAGTTGAGAGCTACATCATTGTCTGCTTTCACTATTCTTTGATTCGAGTATTCATTGCTGGCAACACATGACACTTTTGTGTCTATAATTGCTCTTAAGTCAGCATGAGCATCACTTGAATAATATTGCTTGTGGTAACAAAAGGTTTAAATGGATTCCAGTTTCATGATTTTCTGTGGCATTTGGAAAATGAAAGGTGAAAGATTATTTAATTTAGTAAAGCACATCTCAAGAGTTCTGAGAAGTTCAAAGCTTTAGGCTCAGATTCAAAGGTTTAAAAACTATGTTGAGAGCTTTAATTTTTTTTTAATTTTTTTTTTTAGGTTAAGAATGTTATGGTGCAGTTTATTCTGTTTTAAAATCCTACTTACCTAGATATTACACATAGGCTTTCCAAACTGACTATAGTATGTGTAAAACATAGGATATATATAAACTGTATGAATTTCTTTGTGCTCTGAGGCCATTTTATTTCCCTAATTAGTTGTTCGTTAATGGAGATTTATGCAACAGGATGATTTAAGCAGCCAAATCTTACTTCTCTATGGTAAATGGAGACTGAGGTACGGTAGCTAATAAGAAAAAAGAAGTGCAATAGTGCGGGTACAGTGGGATGGATGCATTAGCAATCACGTGGCTGTGCAGAACATGTACAGTGTGCTTGTATCTGTCAAGATTTGTGAACTCTAGGTTAGCACCCGTCCAGAACTGACCCTTTGGGAAGTATCAGCCCCATTTTCTTGGCACTCCATTTGTGGGAGTGTTTATTAGAGTATCAAGAGCTTGTGCTTAGCTGGGCTAATAAATCCTCAAGAATCAGGGTCACTGTGACTTTCAAGTGACCCTACACGGAGCTAGCTCAAGTCCATCATGGTTTATTCAGATATTGACTGGGAGAGACTATACTCTATCATCGTGCCCTGAAGCAGCAGAGCTGTTTTGCATATACTCTGTTTAAGCTAATAAATTCTGCTAGACCTGAGCTGGCTCTTAATATTGTTGCAGATGCATATACAACCTGCATAAACAGCTCATGGATTTGCAAATTTGACTTTTTGTGTCGAAGTCACAGGTGCATAACTCGTCCCCTTCGTATAGTGGTGAACACCCCTCCCTGCCTCAGTTTCTTGTCTTCCTCTGCCTCCTACAGTACTCGGGGAAGATGAGAACGTGGTTGTACAGTGTGAGACACACTGAACGAGTTGTTTCACCAAAGGGAAGGGGTGGGGAGTACATCTTGGGCAACTAACTGTGCTTCACATTCCTTTCAGGATCTGGACAATGCTGCATTCAGCCTGAGTGTCATGCATTGTCATGTTGAGACATGGTTTTGGTTTTGTTGTGCAGACAGGAAAGGTGGTCTAAAGAATCTGCAGCATGGGTCAGGGCTCTCTTGAGTGAGTGTTATGTTTTACATTTCCAAGTACTGCATCATGTCAATGAAATTCTTTATCCAAGTGGTATTTAACGTAGACAGATATTTAATCTTTTTATTTAACTTGTGAGGAAAGGAAATTTGGTTCTTTCTTCTAACAAAAGAACTCTGATAACCATTTCTTCTGGTGCTCTTATAAAGCACTGTTTTGCAGAGAGGATATGGATTATTATCAGTTATTCTACTTCTGTGGACTTCTAAAGTATAATAGTGGACGTATGCTTTGACTGTTTAACATATATGCAAGCTTATCGTTGTTCTTGCACTTTAGAGCAAGAAGAATGGGCAGAATTTATAAGGTTCTGTTCTTACTCTAAGTGATCATCATGTCGCATTTGGATGCCAAAGAAAGAAAATGGATCTCATGCTACATGTGCAGGAGTGAGATAGTACAGGTTAGTTGTTGGCACAAATTGGAGTCAAACCTTTTAGCACCTGAAGAAGGTTCATTCAATTCTGAGAGTGTTTTGCAGGCAAGTACTATGAGTGTAAGTTCTTAAATAATCTTTGCTCTGTCAAGCAGGAGGAGCAATCCATTATCCCCAGCTGGTTACTGCAAGGCTTTATAGATCGATGTCAGTCCCCTAAAACACACTGTGACAGTGAAGGAAGTTGTTATGTATTACTATGTGGTTCTTGCCATTGGCATCACCTGGAATTTCAGAGGTAGTGGGAAACTCCCTCAGAACGTAGTTAAAAAGCCATGCAGATGTCCCATTTCCAAGTCTGTATCTCCTGCTTTCTGATATAATTTCCAAGTTCACAGATTGGATTGAGTGGCTAAACTATTTCTAACTCAATTTTTGCAAAGTATGAATTTTAGATATTTTTTTGTTCCTTGCTTATCACCAGATAATAAAGAGGGGAAATGAAATACTGCTTTCTTAATGCTTGCATGAGGTTAAAGAAGTAAACTCTTTGTATCTGTATTGGTGAAGAGGAATTGTCCTTTAAATATCATGAGAAGTGTGTGAATATTATGAAAGAAAATATTTCTCAGATGACCTTTAATTACGATAGGATTCAGCTCAGTTCATGGGCAGAATTGTCATTGGATAGGTTCTGTATGGGGACGTGTTACCTCCATCAGTTTTGGCTACTTTAGAGAGAAAAGCGTAAGTGATTGTTTGTAAAATTTTGCAGTATTTTCAGCCTGTTGTACAATCTGAGACAAGTTAGGCATGTTAAAACCTTATTCCTAGAGCTGTGACTTGAATGTTGCTAGAAACAAGCTTGAGCTCAGTTGGCACTGGTTTCGTCACTAACATTTGATTTTTGTGGAATGAAACAGGCGATATATTTTAAGGGCACTGATTTCAGAGGCTCAGAGGAGTATTGCAACTGCACAAGCAGAAAAGTGAAAATGTGCATTACAACCTTAATAGACAATATTTTAAAGTATTTTATGAATATGTGGAAGTAACAAGAAGTCTTATTTGTTCTTAGCATGAAATCCTGAAAGTGCTGGTAAAGAATACATTCTGTAGTGAGGATTTTTTTTATTACTGAACTAAGACGTGCACACCTGTTTTACAAAACTTGCTTTATGATGTGTCAGTTAACAAAGAAAATAAAAAAAAAATTCTATGACTTTTGGTAATAATTGCAAAGAGAAGTGTATACAGAAGCGGAACAAACCAAAACTACCTCTTTTCTTATCCTGGATTTTACTACTGCTGGAAAAGAGTTTTCTGGTTCCTGACGTGGTTCTATCATTGAACCAGAAAACTGGTTTTGTTAAGGTACTTGTTCTCCAGCGTTTGGACGTCAACTCTGCTACAGGATTTCCTAGTTGGACAGAATTGGTGTCACCCTTAAAAGCTGCTGGATAGCTGTCAGTTACTGAGGGTGCCTCTGCGCAGTGCGCTGTGGGTGCTCTTTGTCCCGGAGCTCAGTGTGCTGTGGAGTACTGGGGCTGGGTACAGCAGCGTATAATACAGCTTGTGCTGTTTTACCTGGGAAAAACTCTAAAGTAACCTGTGCTACATGTACCACAACTAACACGGCGTCGCTCGCTGGGCTGTGTGACATTGTAGAATTAATTTCATCAGAGTAGACTGACATTTCAGATGCTGGTTTTGCCTGGGTTGTCTAGACTTGCTATGGGCACAATAGACTCTTTCCTTTCTAGCAGTAGTGAGCATCTGCTTCTGTGTCGGCTCTGCAGAGCCCGGCAGTTCAAGACTGAAGAAACTTTGATCAAAGCAAACAAACAAGCAAATAAGTAAATTTTGTCTGCATGGAAAGCATCTTAAGTAGTCCGTTCCCCCTTCTGAGTGCCTTTGGGCACTCTGTCTCTGCCTGTTAGCGTTCAGCAGCAGCAGTGTATTGGATTACTTAACTCTTCCTAGGATAGGAGTTAGGAACAGGTTGTCTAGAGTAGCTGAATCTGTTATGAATAGATTTCCTTTGTGTCTTTCAAATTCCAGACTTTTTCCTGTAAAAATGAGATTCTTTGTTAGTATCAGAAAGTAGATTTCCCTGTCACTGTGGGCAGGTAAAGGCTGAGCCACTGAAGAAAAGAAGTTTCAAATAAAAAGAAAACTGCACATGTTAGAATGATCAGTAACAGAAATAACTGAATTTTTCAGGATCAAGTAACACTCTTTTCTTGATAATATTCCGTTGCCTTTGAGGACACTTACTTGATGTAATATCATTACATTTTAGTACATGAGTACTAAAAACTCAGATTTAAAGGACTGCAAAGTCTAACCTTTAGTTAACCTGATCTCCCTAAGTGAATTTTGGCCAAAATATTAGAGGTGTCAAAGTTTGGTGTAAAAAAAATTCTGCCAATCTGATTTTAACATTGATAACGGTGCTGTTAGTACGTTCTGAGATATTGCCCTCACCAAAGGCTGAAGAGAAAACATAAACACACACATAGGTACACACACACACCTCCCTGCAGCAAAAAAAATCCCCAGAAATAAACAGACACACACAAACCAAAACAAGGAGAACAACAAAAGGAGAAATTGCAGTGATTTAAACTGAACTACTTGCAGGTCATAGCTTTCTGAAGCTTTCTGCTGGACTTCAAAGCAATAAACACACGGGTCTGTTACAGTTTTGTGGATTAAACCAAGAACTTTTGGCTTACATGTTTAAATGTATGTTGGTAGTGTAAGACGGTGACCGCTGTGTGTGGTGCCGTGGGCGACTGCCCTAGTCCTGGGCTCTGGGGCGTAGAGGGGAGCGCGGTCTTCTGCGGGATCTGGGTAAAAGGGTGCTTAGCCCTGGGTGTTCCTTAATTATTTCGGGGTGGCATACTTTGGTGGTGGTGGTCTTAGGTCTGAACTGTAATCATCGTTAATCAGATCGGAAAGCTCTCTGCGGCTAAATAACTGCAGCCACCTTTTGCGTGGGGTGGCTGACCAGAGAGCCGTCAGAGCTGGAGCGGCGTTGTCACCTAGTGAGGGGTCTGGGGGGGAGCAGGGCGGGACAGGGGAAGGGGAAGGGACCTGACGGAGAAGGTCAGTTTTCGGTTTTCAAGAAGGACATGGACCTGTTGGAGCGAGTCCAGAGGAGGCCACGGAGATGATCCGAGGGCTGGAGCACCTCTGCTGTGAGGACAGGCTGAGAGAGTTGGGGTTGCTCAGCCTGGAGAAGAGAAGGCTCCGGGCAGACCTTAGAGCAGCCTGCCAGTACCTAAAGGGGGGCTACAAGAGAGCTGGGGAGGGGCTTTTGACAAGGGCATGGAGTGATAGGACAAGGGGCAGTGACTTTAAACGGGAAGAGGGAAGATCTAGAATTAGGTATTAGGAAGAAATTCTTCCCGGTGAGGGTGGTGAGGCAGTGGCAGAGGTTGCCCAGAGAAGCTGTGGCTGCCCCATCCCTGGGAGTGTTCAAGACCAGGTTGGATGGGGCTGTGAGCAACCTGGTCTGGTGGGAGGTGTCCCTGCCCAGGGCAGGGGGGTTGGAACGAGGTGAGCTTTAAGGTCCCTTCCAACCCAAACCGTTCTGTGATTCTATGATTTTAATTTGAGTTTCAGTTAAGTATACGAATGTATAAAGCTACTGCAAGTTAGTATTTCCTGATAATCCTGTGAAATCTAGTGTTCTTAGTTCTCTGACTTCTTTACTTTTTGGGAGGAG
The DNA here is from genome assembly GCF_000690535.1 of Cariama cristata. Taxonomy (NCBI): domain Eukaryota; kingdom Metazoa; phylum Chordata; class Aves; order Cariamiformes; family Cariamidae; genus Cariama; species Cariama cristata. Next base: position 23,765 of record NW_009617872.1, read on the forward strand.
GACAACAATGTTCTAGACAGTTGTGATTTGACTCATTGTCAAACATCTTAAGCCAGTGCTGCTGTTGAGATGAGCAATGCTGCTGTCATCTGGCCATTTGATTCTGTTACTGTGCTGTCAGTGCTATTGTACTCGTAAGTGTTTGTGCAACTAACCAGAACTAGCCAGAACTAGTCTGGTTGAAAAATAGCTCTAAGGGGAGAGGAAAAAAGATTGTTTGCGATTGGATTGATTCCTTGATTCTGTTTATTGTGCAGTTGCACAAGCAGTTGCACTACTATGAAGGGGAGAGACAGTGCAGGAGGGAAGAATGAGTGGACAGAAGAGGGAACAAATGCTGCTTTTAATGGAGCTGCTAGTTTAAAGTATTTATCAGTTAGTTTTTGCTAGAAAAAAAACGATCTGTGTAACATTACGAAATTATGACCTTCTAGGCATTTCAATACAGACCCCCACTGTGACCTTACAGCTAAGCCTTTTGCCAGTTCAGAGCTCCATCCAGCGTGTAGCATTCTTTTACCAAATACACACCTGGTGTCTAATTTTTTTTCTGTCTTTGTTAAAGAAATTTCAAAGTGTATTCTGATAGCTGCTGCACCTACCCTTCCACTTCCCGATGTTAAAGAATGCATTACATCACAAAGTGTTTAAAGTCGTGCTTTGTAGTATAACAACCTGTGGTCTATGGTTATTGGGAAGGTGTTGGGTTTCAGACTATTAGGCTGTGCTGCATAGCAGGTGGAACATGGGATTTAATATGATATGGTTATCAGTAGTGAACCCACTTTCATAATTTCATTGATCATGGCTTTCAATTCCCTTTCATTAATTATTAACAACAGAACAACATTAGGAGAAAAGGAAAGTGTTTCGGATTTTACAGCAGAGGTTCCAAAATGTCATCAACAGCAACTCCCTTTCTGTTTGGAAGTCCAAACTTGTGACAGAGAGAACCCTCCTTATTCTTTTTTAAATTTATTTATGGAATTTATAACACTACTTCTTATTATTGTGTCAAAAGTATAAATGCTTTTGAAACTGCTACTTTGCAGCAGGAGAACCGCTAACAGTGTTTTGAAATACAGATTGTGTGTTTGAAAAAAAATCCAGGAAGCGTGGGGTTCACTTTTGTGTTTCCCCTCTTCTTCCTCTGTTCCCCTTCCCCACTGAACCTGCTGTTGAGTATAAACCGAGAGGATGCAGAAGGTAGAAAATCTTAGAGGAGAGATGTGGACTCATCCAGTCTTTGTTCCTGCTTGAGAAAGATTAGATTAGAATTATTTTATTTTTTTTTTTGTGATGGGTGCTTTGTAAAAAGTTGCTAAGAATTATCATTTAATGAAATGGAATTAAATTATTTGGTTTTAATTATCTGCAATAGGCAGCTGTTAATATTCTTTCAGACATTCTTAAACATTTTTATTAGCTCAGTTTGATTCATTACCCAAAATACATCATCTTACTTATGAAACATTGCTTATTTGTATGCCAATAAAAATGAGTGAATGAATAAAAGGAGGGAGCGTTTGCTTTCGTGGACACAGCCGAGCAAACCAACTTACAATGTCTGTCAGATATGTGATTCTGGACAAGTCTGGCGGCTGTATCGGAAGTAGTGAGAGAAAAGGGGAGGAGAGTGGTTTTTCACACCCAATTTCGTATTCTTCATAGCTGATGGAGTATAAAACGAGGAAGGAAAATTGCCTTTTAAGTCTACCAAGACACCCAACTCTAGCTAAAAAGCCATTAACATGTTTATATTTATGTCCAAACACTGAGAAAGAATAGAGTAGAAAATGGAAGTTATTCAGAATTTAGCAAATATCTATAAAGTCTGATTCCATGAAATGGAGATTTCCATAGGTTTCTGTGTGAGGGGCTCAGAAATAGCTTCTGATTGTTGACTGTTAGCTGTAACTGCATTTTGGTTTTCTTACCTCATGTCATTTTTTTCTTTCCAAACGCTACAGTAGCATTAAAGCAAAAGATACAGATTGGAGGTGGCTTATCTCATGTTGTCATTGTAATTGTTGATTACCGTGGTGTTTTTATCAAGGGCCATTCACAAGCTATATGCATTTGTTTCTTTTTTGGTGTATGTTTTAAGCATTTTTACTAAGGTACAGACTGATTATACAATAAAAGATTTGGTGACGATGGAGACGCTTTGCAGGGAAAGGTGTGTACTTGTACTTGTGTTTTGCAGCATCCTAAGCAGCTCTGAGTGCTGTGCTGGCTTTCACAGTCTTACTTACTTTCTCCTTCCGTATTCCTTTCCTTTCTTTTAAGCCAGTAAGGAAAAAATAAATACATGGGGGTTTTTTTGGGGGGGTTGTTTGTTTGTTTGGGTTTTTTTGGTTTGGCGTTTTTGGGTTTTTTTGGGTTTTTTTTGTGAGTTAACACTGAAATGGTTTGGGGTGTGATGTGACAAGCTCCAGGCTGCTGCACGGTGGAACGGAGGGCAAGAATGTGTGTGGGACGGAGGGAGAAACAGCCAGCGGTTAAATCGGCTTGGCGACCGCGGAGCTTTAACCACCCCGAAGTGCGTGGGAGGGGAGGCAGGAAAGCTTTTACTACTTATTGAGGCAAGGAGTCCTTAACTGGTCAGATGTATCTGTGTGATGAGTCGTCCATCACGTATGCCAGGAAGGCAGGCAGTGTGGTTTTAATTAAGAGAAAGGGGAATATTTTCCTCATGGAAAAAATTCTTTGGGGCAGAAACATCACTGTGGTTCTGCAGCACAGGAGTTTCATTACCAGTGTCAGTATAGGATGTTCCCACCTCCAGGTGCTCATTCCTGTTGCAGTATGTTGGCTGTGCTGAGAGCTTTTATGACTTCCTTGCTATATTATTAGAATAATAAAGCCTATAAGTAATTTTCACAGAGGAGCAAGAATGAGCAAAGAGAGAGGGGATAGGGAAACTTTTTAAGCTAGTATTGTCCTGAAATTTCACCTGGTTTTGGCAGTGTGACCTCGGGTAGAGTACAAATGGCTCAACTAGAGTTTGCTCTTGTGCAGGATGTGTCGTGAGCTTGTTCGGTGCTGTCTTGAGGCAGAGGTGTAGAGCGGTGTGCTTGGCTTGGAGGTAGTCGGCTCCTTTGGAGCACCTTGGAGCATGGTGTCTACTGCAGTCTTGGCTACTAGAAAATGCAGCAGACTTGTATTAAATGTACGCGGTGAGTTTTTGGTAATGGGAGGCTGCAGGAGCAGCTTCTCTGGGAAGAGGCTTGGGGCTGCCCTGTGCTGGGTGCAACCAGTTCCAGGTGGCTCCAACGGACCAAAGCTGAACCCATCAGCCATCTGTGTGGGGCTTCTGTGAAAGGAGATTTAAGGAAGGGCAGGAAACGCTGGAGCGGGACGTAGGGAGTCTGGAGCAAAAAGAAGGAATACCACGACGAGGGAAGGAGGAGGTTCACCGTGGCAGAGCAGATATCCCCTGCAGCCCGTGGAGGACCCGTGCTGGAGCGGCAGAAGGGTGTGAGAAGGAAGGGACGACAGAGAGGAACCATGATGTACTGAGCATCACCCCCACCCCCTGCACCGCTCCGAGCTGGGGGGTAGAGGAGTCCGGAGGGAAGGAGTGACTTTGAGCCTGGGAAAGGGGGGAGGAAATTTGTTGGTTTAATGTTTATCTTTTTTGTTCCCTCTACCCAGATCAGTAAGTAAGGAAGTATTTTAACTGACAATAAATTAACTTTGTCAAATAAGGCTATTTTGCCCACAATAGTAACTAGTAAGCAATCCCCCTGTCTTTATCTCAACCCATGAGCTTTTTTGTTCCTGTTCTTCATATTTTCTACCCCCCAGTCTGTTGAGAGCAGAGGATGAGCTAGAGTCCGGGTGGGAGTTTAGTAGCTAGCCAAGGCTAATCCACAAGACAAAACCCAATATATTTGTAGAGTGAAACAGTTGGTGTTGAGGGCTCTGCGTCTGCCTTATGCGTGCTTCAGGGGCTCGCTTTGAACCACGACTAGTCTGACCTTGTGGCCTGTTTAAGACTGGAGAGCATCAGGCACATTTCCAAAGCACATCATTCAGTTTAACTGTATCTGGAAGAATTCCGGTTGGAGTGGTCAGCAGCTTCTCCATGATGCGCACTAAAGGATGGTAGATGAGGATGACAGACCAAATCAAAAAAGCGTATTGATTTCCTTTTAAAACTTCGTACTACTACATCTATTTAAATCAGGTATAATCATATTCTCACTGTACAAAATATACAGAAGCATTTTAAGCAAGAAGTTTACTACTGATGTAGATACTTCCTTTCAAAATACTGTCATACCCAAGCTATGGCTAGAGAACTAATCCTTTAAAGGACTGAACCTGGAAAATCAAAATACTGTGTGTTTAAAAATGACGTATGTCTTCTGTCTTGCTGAGAAACTTGATGCCATCCTTCCCCAAAAAAGATGTGGCTCCTACGGTCTCTGCATGTCACTTTTAAGATGATAAAATGGTGCTATAATCCAAGCTGCTAGAGAGCATCTAATTCTCCCATGCTGTAGGATACTGTGAGCATACTTTCAAAATATGTTCAGTATGCTTGAGATGTTTTAAAACCTTGGGTATCAGATTTTGAAAGGAAATCAGCTGTTTGCCAGAATCGTCAGAGATGCGTAGGATATTAGGTAGTTAACTCCCATGGAAATTTTAAGTGATGCTCATGTTTTATATTTTCTAGCAGACTGACATATCTTTCTTTACAGTTATTTAGAGCACTTATCTTTTTAGTGCTTCCAGCAATTCATTTTCAGTGTCGCTAACCAAACACAAGGCTGCGTGTTCTCTGTGTGGTGGTTATTGCTGGGATTTCCCTTTTCTATCTTAGAACTTTTCTATTTGTGACAGAAGTCTGAATTTTCATGCCATTTTAACAACTTCAATGACTCTCTCTAAATAATTAGCCATGTATAAAATGGAAACATGAATGTGTCTCTAGTTGCCAAAAAAAACCAAACCCAAACCCTCAAAGTTTTGTAAACAGACTGAAATTTTGGAATGTTTATTAGTAACAGTAGTGTAAAATGACAGCTTTTAAATGCTTTTCAAATTATGATATAAAGTATCAAACTGTGTGCTAAGCAAGTTAAATGAAACACCACATCTTTCTCCCTATTTCTGGTTGTGTAACAATACCGTTCATGCAGTTGGCATAGAAACTTTTAAAGCTTGTGCTTTTAAACCTTGCTGTTCTATTTATTATCGCTGTTGTCATTAATGTTTAATTTTGGAAAAAGTACTGACAGAGAAGGCTTAAAGAATGGACCAGAAAGTCATTTCTTCAGCCGTATCAAGAAGAGAAAAATGAATAGATGAGGTGTTCAAAAAGGATTCAAATATAAAGTAAAATAGTCCAGCAATTAAAAGATGACAGCTTGGTTTAGATTCCAAGACCTTGTCTTGCCTTAGGGTCTGTTCTTCTAGCAAAATTTTGTTTACTAGTGAAGGATACTATTCCAGCTAGGAGATACAGAACCATTAGTAAACGATACGTGTCATCTCTTGCTTGCTTAAAACTGACTTACTCCACTGGCAGATTCTAGAGTTGTCCTGAAGCTCTTTTAGGTGCTTGGACTATGAAAGGCTTATTTTCACATGGGATGTGCTAGACCTTTATTACTATATGACATGGCTAAAATACTCAGCAGAGGTTAACAAAAAGAGGTTAACAAAGAGCTAAGAGAACTTAACAGGAGGTAGCAAATAGTTTATAATGATGTTATATTCAGAATGATAAGTTACGGATCATACGGTGGCTCACAAGATAATAATAGGATTTTTCGTAGGAAATCTTCAGGCACCTGCTTGCAGCCAAACATCTGCTTGGTTTTATGTTGTATTCAGAACTGGAACAATATCTGTAAGCACTTGAGATTTTATTTACCTCTTGAGGAACATGTGGACATGAAACTTAATTCAGTCTGGTAAAAGCATTTGATAAAGGATTGAGTAGATGATGAAGTAATTTTTTTAAAGTGAAAACAACTGCATATATGTGCCGTCTCTGCCTTTTCTCCTCCCTCCCCTTTCCTTATATGACATATTTTGACATTTGGCTCACAGTCCAAATGGACTTCAGAATCCATCTTCTCTTTTCTCCCCCGTGGCTTTGCTGAATCAATGTGGTATGTACTTGTCTGTCTCTTTATACCTGCTTTTCTTCTTCCTTAAGAGGTCTACTGTTAAACAAGTCCCTGCTGTTTTTAAAATAGGACTTTGTTCTGCTGTTAGCCCCAGGACCCCTTAGTCATAAAAAACCCTTGTCCTGTGACTTGTGTTCATTTGTTTTCGTGTTTGGAGATTTTATTTTCCATTTTGTGTTTCTCCTTCCTCTGCTACTGATGCTCAGTCTGTAAGCCATCGTTTCACTTATGCAATAATACAGAAAGGAATGAGGTAAATGGCAACATGTTTTCTTCCTCACAGTTCTACTTCTCCTCAAAAGATAAATAAAGCCCACAAGTAATTCCACAAAGTAATTTCCAAATTAATAAAGTAAGCAGCCAAAATAAACTATTTTGAACACAATTTTAACCTGTAAAGAAAGCAGAACTTTTCTGTAGTTTCCTCTTGGATTTTCACTTTGCTTTCCATCTACAATAGGTACCAGATACCATGGGGTGAAGTGTGGTAGCATTAAAGTCATTAAACAGTAAGAGACAAAATAAAAGCGCCGTATTTTCTGCAGATCGTAGTCGTTCGCAGAAGCACATAGTTTTCTTATGCTATCCGTCAGTGTGCTTACCCGTGATCCTATTTGGGAAAGACTGGATGTGTACTTCAGTGACAGACACGGAGAACCTCACTGCCTAGAAAAGAGGTAGTAATCATTTAGTGTCAAATACATGCCTAAGCGTGATGGAAGGGAATGTTACAGTGTGGTTTTGGTAGTTACTCTGCGTGAAGGTGGTGTGAAAAACAATATGCAAGTATTTTCAATAGTGAAAGACATACTGCTGTTTTCTTACTTGATAGGATTTCATCTCTTTATAAAGGACACACTTTAAATTATTTTCTTTATTTCTCCTGTATCGGATGAAAGAGTTATTTGCATCTTTTTGCTGCTCTTCGCTTCCTAAGATGACATTACATACCAGTTTCTAAGGGGTTGATCTGCTCATTTTGCTTTTAGATTATATTTGCAAGGACGTGAGGGAGGAAGCGCATAATGCAAGTGTAGTGTGAAAGTTCTAGTAAGAAAATTTGCACTTTGTGAATCTGAAAATTTTTCTTGGATTAAAATTCAGTAATTTCCAAATTCTGAGTGTTTCTTCTGAATTTATAGATTACTAGAAGATTGAAAGTCTAGCATAAAACTGAGTAACCTGTTAAGTGCTTCACATGAATGAATGTTCATCTAGCTGCTTTTATTTTTGAATGTTATTGATTCATGTTAGAAATGTAATAGGACCAATGTGAAAATAGTGCATTTTAAATGTCTTTCTAGTGTAGCACAACGATATGGTAAGCATTCTCAATCCAAGAATATATTTTCCCATAAATACATATGTAGGTCATTCTTGAACAATGAACAGTTGTATGGAAAGAGAATAGAAAAGTAAAATGTCTGCTTCAGAATACAGACTGATATTCTCCTCTCTTCTCAAGTTATCATCCAGGCTACTCATTCAGGATTTTGCTGTTTTTCTAGAATATTAGTGGCAAGTTAAAAGAAAAAAAAAAAAGTTTAAGGATGATTAAATAACGAAAATACCAGGTAGTTTCAATAATGAAGAAAGAAAATTAATTCAATGTGGTTTGGGGTTTTTTTTGCGTTTCTATACTAGCAGAAGGATTGATTTGTGATCAGAAAATGAAGAGTGTTGTTTGTTTAAAAAAAAAAATATCTCAGGCTTTGAGAGATGTCGCAGTGGTTTCTGCTCTTTCTTTATTCACTACTGTTTCTACTTTTCTCCCTCATCTCTAGAACAGAGATGCAAGCTAAGATATGCTGCTTAGAATTTATGCCAGTGTCATTTCATATATTGTGATTTTTTAAAAAAAAAAAAAATCACTGTTAAAGAAGTAAACTAGAAGAGATTTAAACATAAGAAAATAAACTTCTTTATTTCTGAGGGTGATCAGATACCAGTATAAGTTTCCTAGACAGCTTGTAGAGTCTCCATTCTCGGAGATGTTGAAAACCCAACTGGATGTGGTCCTGGGCAACTTACTGTAGTTGACCTTGCTTTGGGCAGAGGGATGGGACTAGAGACCTCCAGGTTTTATTAGTTCCATAGTGTGGTGAAAGAGCCTGTCTTCTGTATTTCGAAATAATTCACAGTTCTGTTGGATATTTAGGATGAATATGGTGTGGTCTGCATATGTGCATTAAAGGAACTTACTACTGTATAGTTCTTCAGATTATGACCAAGGAGATCTTTTATTAGTAGGTCAAGTCAAGAAAGCCTGTTAAGTTCTGCGTGTTTATATTTTGAGATCTGTGTGAGTTTGACTTAATTTCACACAAGTTCTGAAGGAGAATAATTAAATATCATCTTGTCAGTGTTCTTTATAAAGATTAAAGAATTTATTAGAAATTTCAGATGTGTACTTCTTTCCAAACATTGTGTTCTAATTGTTTTCAAAATTTCTTTCTTATTCAACAGCTTAAATATATAGCTAATATACCACCTTACTATTTTCCACAGATCTGAAGAGAGAAGCCAGTATTTGTCACATGCTGAAGCATCCTCATATTGTTGAACTATTGGAGACATACAGCTCAGATGGAATGCTTTATATGGTCTTTGAGTTGTAAGTTTCTCTGATTTTACCTTTCTTTGTTGTCATTTGCTAAAATCCTAAAATTATGTCTGCTTTCACCGGCATGTTTTGTAGCTCAGAAGTCTTGAGTGCCATGGAACTATTTATTTCTGACAAGTACAGGTTGTCCCAAATAAAAAAAGTTGTCACACTGGCTAGGTGGCTGACATCGGGCTGATTCTTTATAGCATGCTTTCTAAGGGCAAACGTGCTGTTCATTGATGACTGCTGTGTCCCTAATAGAGTACATGAGAATGAGTATAAAATCTGCTGATAGTCATCACCTTTGGGTAACTGATGGTATTCTATTCCAGTTGTGAGGTTTTGTTTGTTTTTTTTTCCAGACCATTGTTTCTTTAGCACTGCTTTTCCTTTACTAGATAAGAGAGTAAAGCTTATTGGAGTGTTTAAGTGTTCTTGTAAATTGATATACCTGTTCACATCATATGAAAAGAGGCATTTATCTAAAAGATATGTTTTGGAAGCTTGAATGTAAGAGTTTGGTTACCGTTGGCATATGGAAAGGTGAACAAAACATGACTTTTTAGTAGTGTACAGGTATTTTTAATCGACAATGGGAAATGAAAGGAGAGGCAGCCCCTAAACCATCACATTCCTTCTTTGAGGGAAAATTACTAGTCCTACTGGAGTTAGATTTTTAGCTAACTGGGAAGGACAAAAACAGACATGCAGAATGCTAGTTTGTGCATCTTCTGTTTTCAGTCTTCCTTCCCTTCTCTGTACCTACCAGCTGTTCTCTTTATGTTCCCCATATATGCATTCTTAGTCTGCCCAGGCATAGGTGTTTATACCTCTTTAATTTCTCTGATCTTCCTCCATTACGTTTTCTGATGCATTTGGCTTGCCTATGTTGGAGCAAGTCGTATCGTGCCATTGTGTGAGGTCAAATTGGCATGGCCACTACAGTCAAGAATTTGACTTGAGATACGCGCTTAAAAAATAATTCTCACATGTTGGTTTTACCATTGCAGTAGAGAAAAAGTTAGGTGGTAAGAGCAAAAAAAAAAATTATGTAAAACTGAAAATTGGTTATTGAAAGTCTTCTGCCTTTTTTTTTTTTTTTAGGTGAGTTTATAAACTTAAGATTGTGTGAAATAATTGTTTCATGCTTTCCTTTCTGTAAGTTTTGATTCAATACTGACTTTGTTTTTTATTTTGTAAGTCCCAAAGCATGGACCAAGAGACTTTACTTATCCTATTACGAAATGATTATGTACACCTTGGGGAGACATACTGTGATAATTAACAAGATTTTGAAATAGAAAGAAAGTTTTGCTTCTATTTTTACCATGCAAGTAGCTCAGAAATGTGAGACAAAAACAGTAATTATTTTTTAATGACAGGCCTATTATAATTTATGTTTGTATACATAAAAAGTTAGTCTGAACAATTAGGATTACTACACAAATACTGTACCTGACTTCAGACCACATGACAGAAGGAAATACGAGGCAATTAAGTTGCATTATTTTAGCAAAGCTTCAGAAGACCCACTTCTAAGCAATATTAACTGGTAGAAGTCAATATAAAATGTTAATGCACATACTTATATTTTCAGGAGTTTGTGTAAACATGAACTAATTCACACAGCAGTGCTATAAAGTGAGTATTTTTGTATGGCCTCATGATACTGGCTGACATATTAGGGGTTTTAACATTAAATTGGAGTGTAGATTAAAGATTTCAGGTTAGGTACAGTACTACTTTTATATTACCACCAAACCCCGTGTTTTTTAAGGATACATATATTCTTTATTTTGTCCTACTTAAGAATCAGGTTGGACCATTGCTGTGAAAACATTGGTAGAAAATTTTTTCCAAGCATACCCATTTAGAATGACTTACTCCTCCTAAGATCATCTTTCACACTGTGGTTTAGGAATGAAGTATTACTCAGTGAAGTTTGTCTGTTGTTTGTGACTAAATGGAATGAGTTAGTTTGTGAAAAGCACTGAAATTCATCTCTTGGCTGCCAGCAAAGTTGTAAAAATGTCTTAGTCTAAAGTACTGAAAACCCTCTAAACAGATGCTGAGAAGGCAAACTTGGGAACATCATTTAATTATCTGGAATGAGCTAAACCCTGGATGCATAAGCAATATATAAGAAATAAGACTTTCTGTACCATTTGGTCTTAATTTTCAGAGGTTATTACATAGGGCTTCAAGAGAAGTTAAGTACTGTATTTTTTAAATTTAATTTATGGCAGTTTATTTGTAGTAAGTGAAGATGGCAAGTATATAAAAACTATCCAACTGAAGGAAAAAATGCCATTGTACACAAACCTTTAACATGCATGGTACAAAACTTGGTAAACTGAGTTACGAGCAATATGCCAAGTTTTTCTTTTGTTTTTAAGTAACAATTCAATTCCCTGAAGCAGTGCTTCTCAAACTTTCTGATTCTTCATCAAAAAATTAAGTTGTAGGCCACATCTTATTAGGTCATCTGCGAAGTCAAAGCTATCTTACCCGGTATTAAAATGTGAATCTCTGCTGGAGTATACTGTCTATTCTTCAGAGTGACTATTGGCCTCAGAACACATTGCTGCATTGAATATGACTCAGGGGTAAACTTTCTGGGCAGATTGCAACTTATCATCAGCCTTGTGCTAAATAGTAGGAAGATTTTCGAGGTGGATGGTAGCACTGATCAGAGCTACGGAAAGAAACATTTACCCAAAGGGCTGAGATTCAGGCACAGTTCTGCTAAAAATAGGGAAAAATCAATAGTAGAATATGGGAAATTGGGGGACATCGTTTGTACCCAGAAGAGTTGAGACGTGGAGGTGGTGTCTGTTTGCTCCCTGTTCAGAGGTGCTGTAGCTGGCATTTTTGGTGCGAAGACCACGAACTCCCCCGTCAGTGCACGTGGCTTCCCTGGGTGCCCTCTGCTGCTACCAAATCATTCTCTCTCAGATATGAGTGTGCTGTCATTTCACCAACTTTTGTTGCATCTTCCACTTCTGTCTTCAGCACATATATAACTCTGTGTGTTTATTTCACTGGATTTTAATTTTTCTTAATTTTTTTTTTTTACGGTTTTCACATGCCTAACACTGATAGTCCTTATAAAACCTTGAGACTCCCTGAACTTTGATTTCATCAGTATCTCAAAACGTTAATGCTCTTAAATCACATAAGCCATTCAGTTTCTACAAAGTCATCTTTTAAGTGGTTGTGATATTGCTGAGTTTGTTAGTGCACTGAATTTTCTGGGATTTCTTATGACTGAGGCTGACTCTTGCTTTTGCAGCCTCGGCTAGATAGAAGGCTCATAAGATTTTCAGATAAAATTCAGCATCATTGGGATGGTACAAACCCTATTTATGCATGAAGAAAAATCTACTCCTAAAATAAGATTTTTGTCGTGAAAAAGTAGTCAGTTGAAGTCAGGGATTAAAATACACCTGCCGCATATTTGTGCTTTTGAGATCAACAGAGTTCATCCTAATGGAATAAAACTTTCAAACATTACTGCTCACAGTCTGTAGCGACTTTTAATATCAACATAATTTAAACTAGTTGAAAAATATTTGCAAAAAAAAATTCAAACTGCCACTTACTGTTACAAAATTTAAATGAAAAATGCTGGTATGTGTAAGGGAGGTAGAAATACATGTTAAAGACCATTCTGATTATAAACACCTTGTTTAATAGAAAAGTTAGTGTAAAGGAGTGATACTCTTGGCTCAGTGCCTCAGCAACTATTCATACTGCTAAAAATGTTGGGTACCTCTGGATCTTTATTTATCTGTTTGTAGCAAGTCAGAGTGAAATTAGTCTTCTAAAGGGTTCTGCTGCTTCACAAGAGTGACAGCTCCTAATTTTTGGTAGTTAATCATACAATTTGTATGTTCTGCAGTGCTTGGTGTTGCTCAGGTTTCAGTTTTGTTTCCGGTCTAGCTGAAATAAGTTGTTGGGAGGAAACATGGAGAGGGAGATTGACATGAGGGGTTTTTTCCAGTGAGCTAGCTAAATCCAAATTTATGCTGTTCTTATTGAACGATCCCGTTGCTGCTGTATAGTACTATGCATAGTGCAGCACGGTGTATTCTCTGGGTGATATTTAGTTATGTATACAGATGAGCTGTATGAAATTGAGCAAGACAGAAAAACTACTGGGGAAAAACCTTCAAAGGAATGTATTGATGCAGTGATAAGCAGTCATGGTTTGGCAATACGGGTTTCCAATTTGTGGGGCTTGTTAGATTCAAAGATGATATCAGGTGCTGAAATAACTGGCCAGGAATTTTTTGTCCACCTACTTAAATGAATGTGCATTTCTTTTGGTCACCAGTCTGTCTTATAGCTGTCAGTGCTCTATCCACATGATAGCGTGTTTTACATGGAGATACCTTTTGGATTTATTTGGGAATTAAAGATTCTGCACATTGCTCGTGACTCCCTAAGCAGAAGTTTTGCATTTAAGGTGTGTAACAAAGCAAAAGCGATTGTGTGCTGACATTCTGAATGGCTTACCAAAATGGCCCTGACAATGTTGGCTTCTAGATACCTTGCAAATTCTACTTCCCCCTCCCACCCCACCCCGTTGAATCTTTGGTGGGGATGAAAAGAAAAGGTGTGAAGGCTGAAAATGATATGTTACAATTGATAATTTTGCAAGTGCCTTGTTAAGCATGGATTGTAATATGTGATTTTTATCGTTCCTGTTAACTCTTGTTACTCTCTCCTTGCCCCATCAAGCAGTGAACTTTTTTAGCTATGAATCTGCCTTAGGTTACTAACAGGAGAAAGAAAAGGAGGACAGTTACACCACACCAAGCTGCTTTGGTTTTAGAGAAATGGTAGTCTAATTTTAGCCAAAGGACTATGAATACACTTGCATCTAAAAGGGTTATAGTACTCACTGTGGGAAGTTAGATTATCAGAAGGACTACAGACAATTACGGAGAAAAGGAACAAAGTGTGAAGTATGGGAGCTAACGATACAGTATGTGTGCTGTCACTGTTGTCAGGTGCCTTCAGTGAGGCTGTGTGGTGTAAATATCTTCTTGGCTCCTTAATTATCCTTATGAGAATGCTAACTGGGAAGACTAGCCTACATTTCTAGAGTATTTTCTAAAGTCCTCATTTAAAACTCAGTTTGAGGAAGATTTTTGTGTAACTGCAGTCTTTGTTACGGAGTTGCACTTGTAATGCTTTTAAGAACAGACTTAACGTAATATCATACGTTAATTGTTAACTTGCAGAGCCTCTTTGTATAGGACATGGCATTGACTTTCTGCTGCCTTGCACACCTTGTTCACTAGAAGGATCGTTTGGTTTTGCTAACGTTCTAAGAGAACTGTTATATGACCTGAGAGGCATAACCTTTTTATAAAGGTTAACCTGTGGCAAGCCATATTCTATTAGATTACCTATTAAATGCTGGTTTGGTTAGTAATGCATTGTACATGTATCCAGAGTATTTTATGTAAGATTTGTATAAGTGGAGTAAATAGATTTTAATTTTTTTTTGGACCATTTTTATGTAATTGATTGTAATTATCTGTCTTAAGCATTTTTCTCTCTTTTTACCTGCAGTATGGATGGAGCAGATCTGTGTTTCGAAATTGTGAAGAGAGCAGATGCTGGATTTGTGTACAGTGAAGCTGTAGCCAGGTATGTATTATAATTTTAATTAATCCCACAGGATAAATTGAGAAGAATGAAATATACTGTTGTACAATCTGGCATCTAAAAGTTCGAATACTAAAAATAGTCCTGCTTCCACAGTCTGGTGGTTTAATACAATAAATAGCATAATAAAAGTGGAGTTTTGGGGCATTTTGTCATTTACTAGTTGTATATTTGGATGGGATTATTGATTAAAATAGTCTTTCACATCCAATACTTAATTCTCTGTCTTTGCCTGACTCGCCTGACATAAAATCAAACAGTCTATATAACCGCAGAGAGACAAAATCCCAGTGTCCCAGTGGCATGATAATTGAGCCCAAAGCCCATGAGATTCTTTGTTTGCTTTTCTCCAACACTGTAGATTTTTTTTAGCATCATAGAAGCCAGGGTAGGAAGAGACATCAAGAGGTCTCTGTTTCAACCTTCTGCTCAAGGCAGGGTCAACATTGCATTTGAATGATGTTGCTCAAGGTTTTGTCCACTGGAGTCTAGAAAACCTCCAAGGATGGAGATTCCAGAACCTCCCTGGGCAGTTTGATCCAGTGCATAATTATGTTCCTAGGGAACGCTGTTTCTCTA
>NW_009617872.1:38807-41547 GCF_000690535.1 Cariama cristata
CCAGCTGGAACCTCCAGAGGACAAGGATTGCCTCCCTGAGCCCACTAGTAATGCCCTGCCTGATGCAGCACAAGATACTATTGTCTTTTTTGGCTTTCTCGTACGATCAGTGATCTGTTAGGGGATCCTTTGGACACAGGGGAGAAAGAAGTTACTCTTCAATATGCAACAAGCAAGCCAGTCTTGGCTCTCTCCCTTTCTAGATAAATCAGGCACTGATACTCACTTCTTTCATTTCTGTGTTTCGTTGTAAAAAAACCTGAAGGGTCCTGACTTCCATGTCCTATGGAGCACAATTATTGAATAGGTGAAACCTTTACAAAATGGAAAATAGGGATTCTTCTTTTCTAATTTTCCTTGGCTTCAATCAGAATAATCCTCAAAGTTTAGGTTTTATTATTCATTTTTGATAAACACAAGCTCCATTCTACTGAACTCTGTATATTTAAGGTTAAGTTGGTTGGTTGATTAGTTTTATGTAGTTAGACTCTTGAAACTTAGTTTGTTATATGTGTATAGTAATTTTTCCTGTGAGTTTGTCATGTATGATATCTTTGTTTTTTCAGTCATTACATGAGACAGATATTGGAAGCTCTGCGTTACTGTCATGATAATAATATAATTCACAGGGATGTGAAGGTAAGGGGTTTTAATTTATTTTTTTTTATTCACCACAATAATGCAAACTACTGAATTTTAATTTCTGTAATTTAGAGGAAGGGGGAAGCTGTAGAAAAGGAAGCTATATTTGCTGAGTGTGTGTTTACCCTTATCGTGTCACATAAGATTGAAGCCCATCTCTAGTTCCATCAATATAGAACATTTAGGAGGTCTTTATTCACAGATTACATATGCATTTGATGGCAACTTTGAAAGTCAGTTTAATTTCTAGTTTTTTGAATATTCATATGAAATCTGCTTGCATTTTTTTCTTGTTAGGAAAATATGTGTATAAATTAATTGCATAAATTAAACTGGAATTGGTAGCTTAATGGCATCATTTTGACAACATAATGACAGTCTTCATCCAAAATAAGATTTCAGAGAGATGCGTGTGCTTAAATGCTACAATATTGGTCCTATTATCTACTTTTTGCAAGCAGTCTTAAGCATTTATCATTATGAAAACTTCTCTAATACAGACAAGTTTGGGAGGAAAAATATAGTGTTTAAGAAGAGTGCATGTACATGTTCTTTTTGATCTCGTCAATTCTGTACTGTTTCTATGGATATTTATGGAACTAGTTTATCCCAATGCACTGTAATATAAGTAACTGGGAGTTTTAACCTAAGTGGATTTGACTCTCTTCAATTTGTATATACATATGTGTTATCCCTTCTTGTCTTCTCTAAAGTTTGCTTTTATTGAAAGTGAGTCAAGCACTATAGGAATTAATGAAAATTCTGACATGCTGTGATGGTGCAGTCTGAGAAGTGAATCTTGGGTTTTAGTGAATAGAGAAGATTGAGAGAGGCCAGGCTGTGCTTCGGACTCCTACAGGTGATCTGTGAGGGAAGAGAGTACGGACACTGAACAGATTATTTTTATTTAAGGAGTTATTTGGTCTTGCATATGCAGGCATTGCAGAGCTTTCCCAATCTCTTTTTCCTTTCCTTCTAAAATCAAGAAAATTATTCCATGTAATAGGCTTTTATTTCAAGTATGGTATTTAAAAAGCCATTTCTTACAGCAATTTCTAAAGATGGCCTTTTAATTGCTGGTAGAATATCTCATCTTGTTCTGTCTCGAAGGTTCTAAATTCTTTTAATCATTTTTGGTACCATATGAGAATTTCAGAATTAACATCATCTTTATGTTGCTGCATCGTCCTGAAAGCTGCACCTGTTTTTGTTGGACCGTGTTCTTGAACGAAAAAAAATTTCAGTTTCAAGGGCCTCTCAGGGAGGCCCGTTTTACTGACTGTGAAATGGGAATTTGTTTTGCAACTTATCCAGACTCTGAAAACTTTAAAATCACTGTTTTTATTAAATACCAGCCTTGGAAATAAACCTGTTCAATTAAGTGAGTGAGTAAGAATTTTTAGTGTATCAGTCTAAAGTAGTATAAACCAACAAACAGTGTTTCATTTTGGCAAAATCAGTGCAGAAATGTAACTGTAGGCTTTGGGTGTAGGACATACTAAGCTAACTGCAGTATCCCGGCTCTAGATGTCACTGTAGACATTGTTTTGAAAGGAAGTAGACTAAATGACCGATTTCCAGATTATCTGAATGGATGAAAGTGAATTATTAAAAATCTGTAAGGTTGATATAGTCAGGCTACATTGTTTCCCTCTTAAGCTTTTTGTGAATGTTATTTTGTACTACAAAATGTTTGATCATTATCTGATGGACAGGAAAATTTGCACGTTAGAGTCCCTGTAAGAATTTGGTGCCTTTTAACCAAAGTACTCCCTTAGCTCTTGACTGATTAGGATGAGTTAGACAGGAATACTTCAGTTTGCTGTAGTCTGGTGCCAAAAACTTCACCTGACTTCTGTAAGTGAGAAGATCTACCAAAACTTCGGGAGCACTACGGTTGCAGCCTGTGATAAACTCCCGTATGCTCCAGATTCACCTCCGATGACAGAATCAAAACATGAAAGCTTTCACGAGGTGCCCTGTAGTTGTCTTAATTTCCTTCATTGCTCTGTGAGACCAGATCTTTCTTGAGCCCCTGTATAACATTTGACCTCCTTCAATATTCCTTAAAGGCTTTATCATCAGTGACAATTGCACC
>NW_009617873.1:0-31061 GCF_000690535.1 Cariama cristata
TAAAAAAAAAACCAAACCAACAACAAAAATTCAAAACAATAACAAAAATTTTAGGACAATTTTTTTTTTTTGACCAGTCTCCTACCTTTATTATGAAATAGACTTGTTTATATTTAAAATTACATTTCTTTCCTTTTCAATTGTCATCTGAATTTAGAAACCTGTAGCAAAAATTCTAGGAAGGTCAGCATGAGTGGTCAAGAGAGCTAATCGGTAAAAAGTGATAACATCACTATCACAGAAATGTTTTTTTTAAAAAGACTAATTAAAAAAAGAAAAAAACCCTGTCAAGTAAACTCACAGTTTTACTTACTTATATTTGCAAAGGACGCATAGACCTGCTGAAGTTTATTTTATGATTAAGCTAAGTTTAGCCCAAGTTTCTGTTCATACTTTGTAAAAGTGTCAAGTGGCGCAAGGAGATTCCCAACGTACATTTTTTTAATTGGAAGAGAACCTGTTATTTGTCAGCTTCAGAGGGAAAACAAGTACACAAGACTGAAATTCCTAAAGAGAAAGAGGAGCAGAAGTTTAACTAGTGAGGACTAGGAAAGAATAGTTGAATGTAGTATTTCCAGCAAATTAGCATGAATCACTTACTGTTACATCTTACTCATTTTTACAAAAATTACACAAACAGGACAGTTGCTATTATTCTCTAATTCATTGAATAGTGCTAATGTTTTAAAAATGCCATTTAAATCCATACTCTCAAATACTCGGTTCTATATTTGACTTGATTTGCAGCTTCTTAAGTTCATTCCTCATTCTATATTTTTACAAAATGCAAAAACCACGTAATATTTTTAAAATAGCTTCCTCAGTATTGTTTTCCAAATTTTGTAAAGACCGTTTGCTTACAGTAGTTTCCTATCTAATTTTCCATTTTAACATCATGTGCTAGAAAATAAAAAAACCCCTCATGTGATGACCTCTTCACATGCGCTGAGGCAGCAACCAATATATCCAGGGTTGCCTCTCAACTTTATAATGACCATATTAGTTTCCTCACTTTCTATTCTTGGGTTTAGGAGGACTTCACCAGCAGTCCTTGATCTTCCAAATCCTAAACTGCCCACTAATTTTTATATTATTTTTATTATTTTTAATCTGGACACACTCAATTCAATGTTTTACCCCTCCAGTGTAGATTTACCCTCAGTGTAGATTCTAAATTCACAAGATGTTTCAGAATATCTTGCCATCATCAGGGTGGGCAGTTCTGCAAGTGTAGTCGGCTATTCTGCTCATACCTGTGTGAATCTTCTCTGGAAGTCCAAACAGAGATGTGGTCCAGACAAAAGGTACCAAAATTGTTAAAAGCCAGCAGCCTAGCATTTCATACTCAAAGGGAATCTGCACACTCTTTTGAAAGAGACAGCTGGATTAAATTTCCTTAGACCTTTCATTTAGCAGTTTGAGGAATCAGGTTTGAACATTAACTTCAGTATATGAAAAACAATTAGATAAGATTAAGATAGTTGAACTAAGCCATTCATTAAGACATTTTTAGTAACACCTGACTGTAACTGTGATGCCTTTTTTTTTTAGTATATTCCAAAACGGTTTGGAGATCCCCAAGAAATCTGGTAAGAGGAGAAATAAGAAGATAATCCACTTCTTGAGATGGTTTTGGTGGCACATTTTTATACCTCAGCATATTAGTGTGATTTTTCCCACATTTTACCCAGGATCCTTGTGATTGTTACCACATCTGCTGTGGCCTAGCACTGCTGTCAGCAACATTTTAGACCTGAATGATGAGGTTAGTTGAAAGGAAGAGTCTTCTTACTTGTCATTCCCCCTAGAAATGTGCAGTATCTCTTGACTTTATTCCTGGAATTGATCTACTAGACGAGCCTGAGGAGTGACAGAATTGTTATTACCTGTTGCATCAATACTACCACGCTATACTTGCCTGGCTTCAAGCACGGCATCAGGGTGATGTTAATTTAAAGGCCTGCTGTTAAATATCTTGTGTATAGAGGATAGGATCTGCCTTCACAAGACTGTTCAAATCCAGAAACTACTAGCCCTAGAATTCACAGTTTCTGCTGAAACTAGGACCTCACACCTCAGATGTATTAGTTACTAAGATACTGGTCACATGTTTGGTCAGACTGCACCAGAAGAAAACATTTCTTGTATCTGTGACTCTCTTATCTACAGGTGAAAAAGTAATGGATATCTTCTCCATCAAATTTACTCTCTCCCCGAGTTACAATGCTGTCAGATTTTGATGAATTGGGACTTTAGATAAAGAGAGAAAGTGGGAAAAAACCAAACATTGACTCTAAAGAAACAGAACAAAAAAAAACCCAGGGCCTCCATCTCACTCCAAACTCTTGCAAGCCCATAAAACTTCTTCAGTTTTTCCTGATGGCCAATAATACTACTTGGTTTCCAGGAAGTTTTCCACTAGGCATCACTTACTCTACTCTGACTGACAACAGACTTACTCCTTTAAAAAGGTCAACAAAATTGCTGTAAAGTGACTAGCATGCTACTTGTCGACTTCCCAGTAGAACATAAACTTCTGAAACAGGTAGACTCCTTAGGGCAAGAATCTGCAGCAGTGTCTACTTAAGCTATCAGCTTAACGTATGTTGTGTGTTCTTTCCTCACAAAATGAGAGAAGTAAGGCCATCTAAAGGGCTTATATGCTTTAGTAAATAACACCCTACACAATGAGCTAGGCAATGGCTGTACGCAAGTAATTCCTGAGGAGCAGGGATTGGGGTATGTGTAGTATGTGAGAGTACACAAGGTGATGCATGGAGTTAGGTGTTAGTGCAAGATGGGGCAACTCATTACTAGTTCAAGGCAGTAGGGTCAGGCCTAAGAGATGTTGTGGGATTTGGACTATAACTCCTTTTACTATCACGAGTTATCTGTTAACAAAGTGTAGGGATTGTGGACATTGGAGACATAGCTCTGCCTACTGATGCCCCAGCCTGGCAAAGGGTCGGGTAGTGCTCTGTTTCCTAAGTGTCAGTGATGGCTACTGCTAACAATATTACCCAAACGTCAAAGGTGTTACCCAACCCACCACTGATAGCTGAACATGAATATCTGTTCAAGAGAAAATGTCAAATCAAGTTTTGTATTGGTTGTTCCAGCAACCAATTAGACATTATGTAGATTTTAATTACAATAGTTTTCCGTTCTCCACATTTCACTGTTCTTTGTGGTTATAAAATCAAAATATACAGGAACCTTAATAAAGCAAACTAGTTCAAGTTTACTTTCTTTCATTAGCTTCTCCAACACTTCATAACTTACAAAATAGGGATCTGAATTTCAGGATATTTCCATATTCATTGAGCTGTAATATTTTAAGACCAGGGGTTTTTACTACTTTACTTCCATAAATGAATGCCTAATACCCAAAAAGGCCATAGGAAAAGTACGCAAACTGATACAGATAGTGGTAGTCTACAAACACTTCTCTTTTATTGCCTTAAAAACAGATAGTAAATGGTATTGCCCATACTAGTATTCTGAGACCACCCCTGTGGACAAAAGTAGCTGTTCATAGTCTTAGTACTGTTTCACCTACTCGCTTTTGTGCTTTGAAACTAGATGTTTTTCAGCTCTCACTTTTAATTAAATAATCAGTCAATCTATCTAGTTAATCTTGAACACATTCATTTGGTCTTTTGATCTTTATGATACTTCACTGTATATCATGGGAATATGTATGTAATCTCTAGGAAACAAGAGTCTTGATTTTGCTTTCCAACCCCATTTTGATGTTAATACTAGCCCCCACATTGACCTTGTACACAGTGGAGTAGTCAGGAGTAAATTTTTATAATAACAAATGTTCATAAAACCTGATGCTTTCCTATTCAAACTGAAAACTTCCTTAATGCAGATGTTTGAGGAGAGTAGTGAAAAATTAATATACAGAACCTGGAAACTAAAATATTAATTGATCAGAGAGGAGGGAGGGGCCTTGAATATCCAAGCACCTTGGTGGATGTAAAGTGAGGGGGAGAAGGAACATAACAACAGTGACTGGAGTTTTAATTATCAGATGTCAAAGGACATTTGAAAGTGGAGAGTAAAAAAATCCCTAAGAATAAAGTTGTATTTCAAAGGCCTTGTAACCATTTTCTGACCCACCAAATTGCACAAATTCCTTTTCCTTTAGTTTTCTAAAGTACCATATAAAATACTGCAGAGTATATTAGACAGGAAATTTTAGCATAATGTAAATGGAAGGTCAAAGTGTAGAGAAATGACTAGCTTTATCAAACTAGTTAATACACAAGGTACTGTTTGTTTTAGAGGGAAAGAAAAGCACAGAAATATTTGAATCCCTGTTATAAATTTTCATCAGTTTATTAAATCTTTTATTATGCCTAGAGATTCCCCAGCAATCTGAAATGAAACGGCCTACCTCTGAGGTGCTATTAGAATAAGAATAACTTACGGAATAAGCTTTGCACGACACCTAGAATCAATCATTTTTACTATTATAACCAAGACAAATTCCCATTAGAAACTATGCTACACTTACAAGCATCTATTTTAAATTTTTATATACTTGGTGTGCCCAACATAGCAGCACTGTGTCTCAAATTACTTTTGTAAATCTAATTGATTTAATAAATTCACACTTAAATTGCTATTCAATTACTTACTCTTCTCTTCAGCAATTTTACAATCTTGAGCACATAGCAGAACGAGAATATAATTAAAGGGCTTATTCATTAAAGAAGTACTTCTCTGCTGGTAGGTCACCTGGGTTTTTCTCAAGATATTCAAGCTACATCACTTCTCTGTAAAAAGAGTATCGTGGAAAACTGGAAAATTATAAATATTTGGTAATACACAGAAGGAGACATGCCTCATCAGTCAGTGAGTATAGAGAATTATTATTTGTCTCATATGAACATACATATTCATTACTGATTCATTCATAATGTTTAAACATATATCTGTGGCTGACTATGTCTATATACGCATTTGTCCTTTTTTTTTTTTTTTTTAAATAATTTGCAGTTTTAAAAGAGCAATAGGTTTTATGTGATTATTTATATGAACGATGTATAGCTAAAACCAAGCTGCAAAGCTCATCTCCATGTATGGACATAGAAATGAAAGCTCCATTTACCTGGCACACAGATGAATTGCTTAAAAACCAAACCAACCAGTGGGCCGATCACGTGGCAGAGATCACAACACAATAAAGAAGTAATTAGTATGCAAATATGTAGAGGTAGTGGATATTAGTATGTTAAGTTTCTCTCTGGTATTATGGACCAACAATAACTAGAGGCCTACGAGCAATAATTTTTGTTCATAACAAACTAACAAAGTAGGAAAGTACCAACGAATTTGATTGATGAGAAATCTGAAGCAGGCCACTACTACCTTTCTTCTTCAAGCCTGTACAAAACTGAACATACAGCACAGATCAATTAATCATTAGGACAGTGCTTTGATCAAGACCACCACATCCTCTTTTTTATTCTATTTTTTATCAAGAAACTTCTTTCAGCTTGAAGCTGCAATAAATCTTGCTAAAGTGAGATGTTACTCTTCCAAGCACAGCCAGATTGTCGTTTCCCCACAAGCAAACGGTCTGCTTGCTCTGCAATTCCAGCTTCCTGCTTAGCATTGCTTAGAGTGGTTTCCCAAAAATATCCGTTACCTAGAGTAAATGTGGAAAGGAAACACTGGCACTACGTCTGCCTGTGGGCTAAGAAAACTATTCCAAAGAACAGCTTGACTCTACTAGTAGGTGGTGGATAAGCTAATTCAGCTTTTCCCCCTTTGCACTTTTCAAGAAAGTTTGTATATTACATGTTCTGCTCTTATAGGTGTTCATACACACATAAAGACTTGATATTGCTTTCTTCATTTGACTTTTTATATTTTATTTCAGTAGAGTATTTACAGTGCTTAAAGATTTTAGTTAGATCTAGAAAAACACAGCAACCTTACACATGGAATATCACTTTTTCTCTTAATACACAAGAGTAACAGTCTTACTGATTTCCATGTGCCCTGAATTAAAGTATTCACTCTCTTAAATATGATGAATCCAAAAGAAAATGAACTCTGAAATAAGAATTCTACAAATTTACTACAATTGTATTCTCTGCAATTTTAATAGTGAAATACAGAATAGTAAAAAATTCTCAAAATATTTTGCTAGAGCTTTCCGAAGACATTTCAATTCTCTAAGCTAGTATTTATTAATTCTCTAATGAGCATATATCCGAATCTGTTTAAGCTAACATTCCCTCAAAATAAAAATTAAAGCAAATTTAACTTTTGCCTAAATAAACCTGCTTAGGAGTATTAAGAGCTTTTTTGGGTTTGAATCACTTGACAAATAGTACAGACACTTACAAGAAGTCTGGATTTTATGCCAGTAACAGATTTAACGCTACGATTTTTAAGCTGGGACTTTGACCAAAATTGTGTGGTTGAATCATACCTGACTTCTGCACAAAGCTTTTATACCATAAATCTGCTTTGGAAAGTGATGGGTTCAGGGGTTTCATATGTTACTATGAGGGACCGGTTTATTATTTTCAATGTTATCAGTTACCTTGACATTTTGATGTACCAGCATCTTTTTTCCAGACCAAACAAGTTAAACTTTGGTATGATCTGATCTGACTGTTAGATAAATCTTACAAAAGGATTACTGAGGCTATGAGGAATGATGCCTTTGTTCTACAGAGTTTTAACTGGATCGTACCCATGCATCACCTCTGTGCATCTGAAGAGCTACACTGAAATCTGGACTGCGTGCACGTGAGGTACCACTCTATTAGCATGTTCTTTTTTTCTGCAACTTGGTGTGCTTGGTTGGTAATAAAATAATACAATCACTACACAAGCATATATTTTCTAATACCTGAGCAACGCAAACAAAACATAGAAGCATGCTGGCACTCTTGCATGGAATCTTTCTTACAGTTATTACAATTTAGTGTGTTCTTATCTTTTTTGACTTATATAAGAAAGATGATTTTCCTATCTAGAATAGACCATGAAGTCATCTGCATATACATACGTACTTTTTTGCACCCTTGTCCCCACAACCCTTTCTAAAACAGAAAATGAGTATGTCAAAATGTTAAGGAGGAGGATATTAAAAAAGTGTTCTTAAAATGTCACCATCTTCTTCATTTCTGACATACTTCATCCTCTTTTCCTAGCTTCATGAACAAAAAATGATTTAAGTAGTATGCAGATGACAAATTCCTGTTCTGAACAAGGTGAAAATGGAGGGAATTATAAAACCCTAAAAAAGTGAATCACAATTTTTCTTCTTAAAACAGGGAACTGAGAGCTGAAATAGAGAAAAGTCATTTAGCTAGAACTCAAACTGCTAAGTCATTTTAGGTCAAAGCAAAACATTTTAATCATCACTCAACAAATTGATTAGCAGTCAGCAGTGACTGAGAAACTCAGTGATCTTTTTGCCTGAAACACCGTTTAGTAATTGGACTCCCTCTCGTTTTACAAATCTCATCAATCATAAGAACCATGACAAAAGCTCATTTTCATTTCTTCTCACATGAAAAGTATTACACCACTAAATTCCACTAAGCTTCTGCCAAGTAAACCTGATCACGTGCAAACATGCACGCACCAGCAGAAAAAGTGAGATGTAAGCATTAATGTGTCCGTAGCCAGAACCTGAATACCCAACAATCCCCACCTACTTCAAGCATTCCCTTTTTTAGCTTGTCCCATTGAAAAGAACAGACACCCAAATGCAAGGAAAAATGCCCACTGTTACTTTTCGGATACATCAAGCACAAAGCACAGCCCTTCTGGAGTTAATGATTGCTGCTGCAGTCTGCAGTTTTGTCAGCAACATCTCCTACTTGATTGTTTCCATGGTAACCAACAAAATAAAGGAACTGTTAATATTCTCCTATCTGTTGTCAATAGGATCTTAGTACACTACATTTGTTTCTTTATTTTACCCACATCTAAAACCTAATTGACTGAGGTTAAAAAGAACTTTTGGCATTTTAAGAGCTGTTTTCTGCAGCTGACTCCTCAAATAATCTTCATCCAAGAGCGGGAGATGGATAACAAAGCACTACTGAGTATTGTATTAGAATCAAACATTTCTTTCTTGGAAGAAGCATTAAGAGCAAGGGGCTCATGTCTCCCCCCTCAACCACGATGTCTACACCAAAATAAATGCTATGGATGTAATTCTCATGTAATCCACTTAAGCAGAGCACCTTCAGTTCCACAAACTGTCACACAGTAAACCAAACTATGATGGTTTTTATATTTCATCCCCTGCAGTCTCTCCCTTTCAAATGCATAGAAACCTGCTCCATATAAATAAAATATTTATGATTAATTGGAAACTTCATCATGAAAAAAATGCGGACATTAAACTAGGTTGCATTACTCAAGGTTCAAAGTGATGGTTATACTAATTAATTTTTTTTTACACAGCTATTTTAGAGACCAAACACATTTTTATGAATAGTAGAATTAGTCCGCTGTCCTATGTGTTATTTGCTCTTTAACTTCTCTTCCATAGGACACGTACTGGATAAGAAACAGTACATGCTGTGATTAATGCAGAATCTATGTGCAATGCTGACTGGCTGGGCAGCTGCCACCACAGGCAACAAATACCAGTCAAATTTTGTCTGTTTTTTTTACCCACTCCCACTGGGGAGCAGGAGAGAAAACTAATTTGAGTCTTTTTCCTCTCACAGGCAGGGCAATTTTCACAAAGCCTGTTGGAACCCAGTTATTGGGAAGCATTTATCATTTGATTTAATCATTTGATTGTTATTGACTAACCGGTTCAAAAGTTACTGGAAAGAAAGTGTAGCCTTACTGTCATTACTTGGCAAAGCAAACCAAAAAAAGAGAGAAAATACTATGGTGACGAATGTGCAGTGAATAAATTAAAAATCTCAGCAGATTGTTTAGGTAATGCAAATGTAGCAGGGTCTAGGGAGAAGTTTGTACTCCTAGGATAGACAAATGATGGTGGTGAAATGGTAGAGCAGCACAGAACCATTTATCTTCTTGCAGAATGGCCATGGTAAGTAATCAGCAGCCGTGCTGCCACGTAGCAATAGCCAAAAGCTTGTTTCTGACCAAACTGACTGAGCCATCTGTTAGTAGGGCAGTATTCTTCAGGCTCTCGCAACTCTAACGTGTTATCTTTCACTTTTCTGATCTGTTTAACAGTTTGTTGTATGACTGCTCTGGATGGCACCTGCAAATGTCTGAAAAGTCTCTGAATTGCATCCAAGTTAAATACCATAAGAAGACGATGTCGCTATCCGTTTTGCATTTTTTTAAAAATTATTGTTATATACAAGCTGATATTCTCTCCCTGTTCTTTGATTTAGTAGCTGCACTCAGGTGTAGAATATTTTTCAATATGAACAGTATATCCGTAATGTTCACAGAAGATTAGATTCATTTTCAGCTTTGATATTTTACAGTTTATATGAAACAAAAAAGGTTTAGCATGTGGATAAATTTTAAGTGTTCATTTACTGATATTTATCCAAAGGCTCACTTAATTTTTCAGCTTCATTTTCTCTTGTTTAAATTGCAATCTTTGCCACTTTATCAAAGTTCTTATATTCTCCGCATGATCAATATGCAGAATCCCAATGAATTCAGTATATTTCATATAAGTTAAACTCACAGATTTGCAGCTTTATCGATACTTCAATTGTTTTTATAACTCACTTTACATATTTAAAGGTTTTTAAATCAAAGTAATGAAAATAAGGACAGATCTTTACAAGTAAAATTCAGTTGATAATCAAGATTTTTAAAAAATGCCTCTCTGCTTAGGAGAACTATCAGTGGAGGCTAGCTAAGCAAAACTTAGGTGAAAAACAAGATACCGTAATTTCAGAACCTATCCTATTCAGTTAGTGGTGGACTCCCTGCTAGTTCCTGTTACAAGATTATTCAGGGAGACTTTGATTACTTGAGCCAAAAAAATCATTGAAGACATAGAAACTCTTAAAAGTCCTCTACTGAAACACAGCACGCTGAAATTTAACTGAATGTAGAAGTTTTACTGATGATAACCCAGTATGATTAAAGTTCTCACAATGAAAAATCTTCTTCTCCTGCTTTCTTCCTTAGTTACTTTGGCAGAACATAAAGATACACCTACATACGGCAGTTACTCACACCAAAAGATCCACTGTTCTTTTACCCTATTTGTCTTTGATTTCTTGTAGCAGCACTCAGAAAAGAATCATAGAGATTAAAAAATTTCCCCATCATAAAAGGAACTGCAGCAGTGGCTAAAATTACCTACACAACCAGAAGTTTAATGCTTAAAAAATTACTACCTTCCAGAGACCTGCTGAGTTTATTGCAGTTACTTACAGTATAGTGTATCAACACTAAAGCAAGCCAAGAATCTTCATTTCACTTTTATTCCTATTGCATTCATAGTCATCGCTTCTTTGCAATTTCTTACCTTTGAATGATTTCTCAGCTGCAGTTGCCAGGTTGTATAAATATAAATCAAAATTAATGTGCCTAAAGCACAGAGGACTAAACATGATCTTAAAGTTAAGCTTTATTGATGTGGATATTGTTTTAAATCCTTATTCAGATATCATATCTTGGAGCTACTGTAGATACAGGAAACACTGCAAATTATTTAGCACTACTCATCTAATATACTAATGTTGGCTATTAATTATTACTGATTAAGATCAAATTTTGAACAACAATTAACTAAATATTTTATCTTCTAAGTGTATCTCTTAGACCCTCTGCATTCATGTACAAATCTGGGAAGAGTTAAATTTGTCTTTGCAGTCAATTTTATGAGATACCAGATTCAATCACCAGCATTTGAGGTATTACGAAAGATGAAGTTGTGCTGAATGAATGATGTGCTTGAGATAGAGCAAACGGTCTCTGTTGATCCTTTAGGCCATTAATTAACTTCTACAGAAAGATGTGTAAGCAGGACGTATACGTTGTTAAGGATTAATCCAGCGCTCCTTTTCTAAATGACCACCTCATTGATGATTGACAAGGAAAGATATTCAACATGCAGCACCTTTAAGGGGCAATTCCCTCAATAAGATCATTGTGTGGGGGAGGCAAGGAGACGTCCCGTTACAGAGCTCAACTGGGAGTTCTCTTAAACTTCACGTAACTTCAGAAGTTTGGAGACACCTCTGCAAAATGGTTCTGTCTTTCATAATTATGCACAAAGAACTATGTCACATTGATGCCATGCAGATATTTATGGCAAATCCTGCTGTGACCTCCCTCTAATACTTCCTGTTGAGGACTATTGTTGCTTTCACACTTGGTCAGGAGCAAATAAAGAATAGTGAATTTTTACAGTGCTGTAAAAAAAAAAAAAGGCACTGCAAATAGTCTATTTATTGATGTAACTTATGTGCATTCCTCTCATAATGCTTGGAAATTCTCCAGGGCAGGTATAAAAAGCATAAAATACAGCATACATCAAAACCTTCCACACTTGCCGATTGTCAGTTTGGTAGGTGCAGTAAATAAAAACCTCATATTATCATATAGTTTACTGCTCTTAAGGCACTGAAGCTTTTCTTCAAACTATCATCAATTATATCCGATCATTATTTCTTTTAATTCCCAGAGGTATTTTCAACATCATTAACAGATATGTCAAAAAGACCGACAAAAATCAGGGAGCAGGAAACTTACTCGCATGATTGTTTATACACAAATTTGCAAAAAGGAGCATGAGAAACTGATGCTGCCAACCTGCTTAGCCTAAGATAAAGTGTCTGAGTAGATCCACATACCTCTGAACTGGGTGAAAAAGCAATTGCCCGTATTACTTGTATTTTAGCAATTATGTCTACATGGGTATTGAACTCAAGCTAAGATCCTCCTAACTTTACACCTGACTTTGGCTAAACAAGGGCAGGTCTCCACAGATGTAAAATGCCAAATAAGAAATTCTGCTTACCAGGCATGAAGTATACCCTGACAATAGCATTACACTGTTATCAAGTTTATTGATGTAAATATTGTAAGATTATGAGTCCTTGTTCCTGTTAAAAATCACACAGCTAGCCATTGTGACTAACTTGTTTGCCAGTTCTTAGGTCTGTTGTCAGCAATTGTCAGAGAATGACAGGAAGAACCAACAGAAATTCTTATACATCTGATTCACAGAAACAGAAAATAAAAGTCAACAGCAAATGTAGCTTTTAAGACTGCAGTATGGACATTTATGGTGGTATAGTGATCCATACCGGCAAATTTGAACGGGCAGAATCCATCAAATATGACCTAAGTCACAGCATTGCCTTCGTTTTCTACCCACAGGAGTTCAATGCATCAAACACCTAGATTTTCAAGGTAAAAGAATTATTATCCTCTCTGCTCGGAGGACATAAAGAACTGTCAGTTTAGTGAATCCAAAAATTCTTGAATTTTAAAGAGTCAGAAAGAGAAACTGGGGAAAGAAATTGCAATTGCTACAATCGGCCACTACAGACATACTTAGTAGTGCTAAAAGGCAATTCAAAGATAATTTTTAAATCTACTAATACATATACACTGGGATTACATCCTTCTTTTCTTGATTTTTCTTATATTTCTCTATTAAAAAACAGTAAATATTGTCCAAAGGTTCAAATCCATTCAAAGCCGTAAGAACAGAGCCAAAATTACTAGTCAAGGCTTCTTCCTAAACATTATTGTTTGTTTGTTTTCCACATTTATTGATGAGGACTCATAAGATCGAACATTCAAGATAAACTTGTCCTTTTGACTTTTTTCCTCGCCCTCAATCCTAGCAAATTCCTTTACAAGCAGTGTCTTGGAAATATTTTAGGAAAGAAGTGACCAAATGAGCCTTTCCTGCTACTCCCAAGCCAATCACTTGCTCTGCCAGGTATCAGCTGAACCTCTTCCCAGCTTTTAGAGGTCATCACATCATCAGACTCTGCTGGGACGTGGTGTGGTATAAACAGTTATACATGGGTTTAAACAAGCTACCTTCAAAAGAACCCACAAAACCGAAACCATTCAGTCATAGATATTTACAATACTGTGGCAAAATTTTTCATTCCATGCCTCATGTTCCTTAGGCAGAAGGATTTTGAGCAACAGGTGTTAGGACATGTACATAAATACAACTAAATATTATTATGATCTGGAAGCAAGCATTTTAGAGCAAGGGAAGAGACAAATCTTGGTTTGTTCTGTTATCAGTTAGGAGCTGGGAAAGTGAAAAATGAGAAAATTCCACTGAAGCTGTTTAGTTTCGCAATATACCTCTGGAGACATCACTGTCCCTCACTCCCCTTAAATGAAAAACTAAAAAGGAAAAATGGTCATTGAGTAAGGCTGTAGAGTATCAAGCCTTGTGTCATTTAAAGAACAGGAGTGTGTGTATGCTCAGAGGTTTCCCTCTGGCATTCCATATTGAGTTATACTTCGCTTTCATTCCTTCAAAGATTAAATTTTTATTAGTCTTTTTCTCCCAAATACTCTTAAACTATTGACAATGAACCTGATGCAACTTGATTTGGAGCATTCAGCTAAATACAATAAAAATTATACTGTAGCTTGGCTATAACTACCTGCTAGAGGATCAGCAGTTAAGCTTCCAACAAACTTCCCTTTCATTAAGTAGTCTCACTCATTTAAATTAAAACAATCAAACAAAAAAGCTGGGGAAAAAACCCAAAACAACAACCCCCCCCCCCCAAACCCCAAGCCAAACAACAGAACAACCCAAATTAAAAAATCCAAACAGTAGAGAGTGTCTACACAGAGTATATTTTAAAGTTTATACTGAGAGTGTAGTGGTGATGCCACTACACGTAGTGATTTGCCATTACTAGTAGAAGGCCACAGGATTTCTCTTAACTTGGCAGTGCAGCATCTCAGGTCTTGTCTTGACCAGAACTGAGTTCAGCTTTCATATAAAGTCTAGCAGTCAAGTGACTATTGCCTGTGAATGTTATTTATGGCAAAGGTCTAACAAATCTATAAAGCTGATGAGTAACAAACACTACCCCTTTACGTTAAGTGGGGTTGGAAGAGGCTATCATAGAACCTAAACTAATAGCAAAGGGGTGAAGACAGTCATACTTCAGGTAGCAACCAATGAAGAAAAAATTAAATAAAGACATGGTGTTTGAAAACAAACAAACAAAAATAATCCCAAGACATATTTAGGCATGTAAATGTTAGTGTCATTGTAACTCAGATAGTAACTGCATATTTGGATTACACAGTTAAGACTTTAATTAGACTAACAATAAGTAATCGTCTCGGCATGTACAGTATGTTCCTTTTTGCCCTTAAAATTTCAACTTCTAAGCAGCTCCTCTTTAAATAGGATGTAGGGCAGGGTATACAGATGGTTAAATGGAAACAGGAGTTCTGAGTAAATGGAGCCCTTCGGGAAGCAAAACCACTCTGTTCATCTCCCTGCCTACTATTCCTACATCACAGACAACTAGATTTATTACTTCATGATAAAGCTTCCCCTTGTGTTCTGTGGTATACAGGAGACATAAAGTGTGATTAGACATTTTAAAAAGTGGTTATTTTTTACTTCAATAGAAAGAGAGTGAGTTGCCTGAAAACTAACTTAGGCTGTCATGCAATTCTTGCCTCCCAGGAATTCTAAATACAGCCTGCAATTTCTGCAGTAAAGCTGAGAACATATTTTGTTAAAAAGTGGTTTTGATCTCATATGTATTTTTAATGCAGTGTTCAAAATACAGGCAAGATGATGAATACTGTACATAAAAATATGTAAAGTGTTTTCTGCTAAGGAGCTATCCTGTCTCCTATTAAAATATCATCACTAGCTTTTGGATGGTAAGCCTCTAGATATGCAACATCTTCCAGAGATATAATAACATAATCTAAAGTGTGGATGAGCTTCCTGAATTAGTATCACCATCATATGCACCTCCTAGTTCAAGATATCCTCATTATTAAATCCTTTTTTTTCTGGTTTCTTTATTTGTCTTATTCTGATACCACTCCACAACATTCATCAATCCAAAAGAAACAGAAATAAATTAGGGACAAGTTCAAGGTTCATGATGCTCAAAATAACACCAACAGACTTGATTTACTCACAGTAGTGAAGTCCAAATCTTAAACAGTGTGACAGTTACTTTTCACTGAAGAATGTGATAAAATCGCATTTAATTAATGATTTCTTCTCTAGTGTCTATTCCACTGTGCCAGTAAAACAAAAAACAAACAAACAAACCGATCAGCATTATGAGGAGACTACTTTTTTTTTTTCCTTGGATTTTTTTCTTTACTCTAACAGGACAGTACAGGTATTCTTCAGATCCTGAAGCACCTGAATACTATCTAGACACATCCTAATAATTGTCACTTCACCTAATCTATTGCTTACCAACAGAATTCGAAGTAAAAAAACCACCACCAGCAGTAACATTCTTTACTCTACTTCTAGTCTCTCTTACTAAAAGAGAAAAAACAGAGAAGCCAGAAAATTTCCTATGTAACATTTATTGCTGTGGATCAAGAAGCAAATGAAGTCTGAAAATGAGTGTTCTCATTGGTTTTAACAAAAATGTCCATTTATGGTGCACAAGAAAAAAAAAAACAAACACTTCTTTTTTTCTTTACTTTGGATGGATATTCTATTTGTCCAATAATTTGACAAATTGACAGATATGGCAGACCTAATCAGGTATTTTCTGCTTTATTCCAATTGTCTTATTTTGAGATATGAAGGAGAACCTTGCACACCTATAGAAAAAGTGCATTTCCTGACAACTGCGTGTCCCTCAAAGAACAGGAAGAGATGGGATTTAATGCATTTCCAGAGCTCAATTGGTAAGAAAAAAATCCCATTAAGTTTTCTGAATGCTGTTGATACATAATGAAGTAGCAACTGAAATAACAGAGCTGAACTCTAATTACTGATATTTGATATGATCTTTTTATGTTAATGGTACACAGGCAAAGAATAAAAAGATTTTAAAGAACAATCTAAAATACCGCAAGGGGACAGTAATTGGCAGTGGTTTTCTTTTTCTGTCCTTAATCCTGCCAACAGAAGAGACATTCTTAAGAAGTGTGTGTCTGTAATGAAATGCTGACTTTGCAGCTAAGATTGAACTACGGCAAACAAAGAAGGAATTATCTTGAAAAAGTGAATCTTCAAATATAGTCAAGTAATTAGAGGCAATAATTATTTTAAAAAGACAAATTTTCTTACAGAAGAATTGCTAAACGGGAAAAAAAGCCAATTAAGAACTAAACCAGCAACTTAACTTCTGTTGTAAATTCCATCTTTTCCACTCTAGGGTTGATTTGCTAGACTTTCAAAATACAAACTTTAGAGAGGAAAAAAAAATCTGTAATATTTATTGATACTCAAACAGAATTTCAGCTATGCTCCCCCTCCAACAGTATCAGGCTCATTTCCTTAATATTTTAAACTTTTATTATGCCAGATTCTAAACATAAAATTTATTTAAACTGAAGTGACAAGTGAGATGGTCCATACTTTTATTTATTAGGAGCACAGAAATTCCTGGCATTGTGGAAGAGGGCTTTTGAGTGAGTCAGGAACCACGTGATAGAATTATTCTTTAAGTAGATTTAAAAAATTATATTGAATAAAGTTTCATGTGTAGGGCTTTTGGGTGAGTCAGGAACCAACCACGTGACAGAATTATTCTTTAAGTAGATTAAAAAAAATTATATTGAATAAAGTTTCATGTGCATTTTACTATTTAAATTGTAACATATGAATTTACTGGTCTCCGTTTCCTTTAGTTTGGCTTTGTTAACACTGAATTATCTAGAAGTATTATACCAGCCATTTTCTAATGCAATCTTGTCCAAACCACAGAACTTCTCATTCTCCTACATTACCATAATGTTACCACAAACATCATAGATTTGGACCAATAAAATATATTTTTTTGCCTCTGTAATATATTGTAAAAGAATAACAGAAACCCACACTACTATGCAGTCATCCTTAATTACACAAAGAAATGGTACTTTTTTTTCCCTAGGTATTTTTACTTCGCTATTGTCACCATACATTATGCAAAAAAAAGGGCAGATGGAACAGTTATTTTTTAATAAAGATGAATACAGGAATCCTGGTCCATCTCCAGATCATAACTAAAAGCTGTTGTTCTAAAGCCTGTGAATCTATCTGACAAAAATGTACTATTAGAAGCAGATGTCCAATTAGAAATGCATAATGATAGTTTTTCCATAAACATAATTACATAAGTATATGCTGTTCACATTGTGTAGTTTAATCCACTCTCTCTGTTCATTGCCTAGATTCTATCAACTTAAAGAAATAAAATAAATTATTCAAGTAGATGCTTTAAACAGACAAGAAATGTCATGTTTTAAGCAAAGTAATACTGCTTTAACTTGTCTTTAAAAAAAGAGAAAAATGTAACCCGAATCTTTCATAGACATACTGGTTTTGGTTGGGATAGAGTCAGTTTTCTTCATAGCGGTTCATATGGTGCTGTGTTTTAGATTTGGGACTAAAACAGTGTTGATAACACACCAGTGTTTTCGCTGTTGCTGAGCAGGGCCTGCACAGCGTCACGGCCTTTTCTGTTGCTCATGTTGCCCTGCCAGCAAGGAGGCTGGGGGTGGACAAAAGGCTGGGAGAGGACACAGCCGGGACAGCTGACTCCAACTGACCCAAGGGATACCCTATACCATGTGACGTCATGCTCAGCGTATACAGCTGCGGGAAAAAGAAGGAAGGAGGGGACTTTGGGAGCGATGGCGTTTGTCTTCCCAGCTCACCGTTATACGTGATGGAGCCCTATGTACCTGGAGATGGCTCTAAACACCTAGCTGCTGATGGAAAATAGTGAATTAATTTTATATTTTGCTTTGCTTGTGTGTGCAAAGTACCTGTTAAACTGTTTTTATCTCAACCCATGAGTTTTTTCAGTTTTACTCTTGCCATTCTCTCCCTCATCCCACCGGGGGAAAATGAGCGAGTGGCTGGGTGAGCTGAGCTACCTACCCGAGTTAAACCACAACAATAGATTACATGAACTATAATTGGATTAGTAAGGAAAATTTTAGGTTCTAACCACAATATCAAGAAGCAGGACTGCACAGAAAATGAAGGAATATTACCATCATAAGCTCAATGCACAGCAAGAAGAGAAAGGGAGAAAAAAATTGCAAAACTTGTTTAACAAACATCCATGCACCATGTCATTGTAAGTACTTCTTGGGCATGTCATGGAATCAACTGCACTTTGTTTGTTCGTCAAGATCTGTACCTTGAAGCATGATTTGGTGCCATTAGCAAAGAGCTACACATACTTAAGGTAACAGAATCATAGAATCATTATGGTTGGAAGACACCTCAAAGACCATCAAGTCCAACCTTCTACCCAACGCCACCATGCCCACTAAACCATGTCTCGAAGCGCCACATCTAAACATTTTTTGAACACCTCCAGGGATGGTGAGTCCACCACCTCCCTGGGCAGCCTAATGCCTAACGACTCTTACAGTGAAGAAGTTCTTCCTAATCATACTAGGGGAAGTAATTCAAATCATCCATTGTATCACACCTTGAATATGTAGGAAAGCTCCATAAGAAACATTTGGTTTTATCCCTATTTACCTTTCTGAGGTAGTCATACTGCTCTAGTGTTCAGCAACAAATGCATACGTCCTATTTAGCACATGGGTACATTGAATCAACATTTCCAAGAAGTCAGATCTATTGGGTATGATGTGCACAGATGGAATGAGCTCATTCAGGAAAGGCAACATGTGTTTTCTCATGCCAGATTTACCGTGTGTATTCAGACCAATGATGCAGACTATCTGCAGTACAACTTCTGCATTTCCTAAAATCAGGGCATCGCTGCACAGGTCTTACGAAGCTGATCTCCATAATGGACATGTCCAAGGTCCTGAGATTTTCAGTTATGAAATTCTGTAATCCGTTCAAGACTTGTATTTTGAACAAGACCACTCCCAAACATCTGTAAACAAGACCTTTGAATGCCACTTGAATACAATGGGGGGGCGGGGGGGTGGAGACCCACGAATGCCTTAGCCTAAAAGAACAATAAGGTTTTGTTTGCTTGTTTTTTAATGCAACCTTGTGCTACATCTTGAGTTCGATACTATCATATTGATAAAACCATTAGTTTTGCCACTGTGTATTTATATAATTACAGTCCTTTAGTAAGTACAGTCTTTTTGTAGTATACGTTATCTTCTGTAACTAATGCATATCTTAGTCTAGTTTAATTTACTAATTCCACGCAGCTGCTGCATATTTAACACACATGGAAAAGTTAAAAGCAACCTTCGTATCTAGATTATCTCACTGACCTATATAGGCAATGTCATACAGTTGTCCTAAATACACATTAGCACATTATATTAGCACAATGTATTATTTTACTCATACTTTCTAGTTAAATTTTTCTGTCTTATTAATCCACTGTATTTGACTATATTTGTAAATTGAGAGCTGCCCACCTCACAGCAATATAATAACCTTGGTGGGATGGTGGTTTGTTTTGGGTTTTGGGTTTGTTTTCTTTTTTTTCTGTGAATAACAGATCTCTGCAGTAACCACACAGAAATGCTACCTGGCTCAAATGATTAAATACATAAAAAAAACAACCAAACAAATAAATGAATAAAAAAGAATACTGTATAATTTTGATACGTTCCTAAAAGCCATTGAGTTAGTACAGTGTGGTGGAAAGAATTCTCAATACGCAATTTTCAGAGCACATCTAAAGCCTTCTTGCAGGATAATACTGTTATTTCTGATCTTGAAAAAAAAAGTATGTAGCATTATTCTCCTGAGTTCACCCAGAAGGTACCTGTAATGCATGTTCTATGAAACCAGTAAGGCACTTCTGGCAGCTCTCTTGAGCAATTTACCTGAGGACTGTTCTAAAGTAGCATAATTTTCCTGTCAACTTTTGCTGGCGTCATCAAGGAAATTATGCCTAGTTTAGCAGCAGGATAGGGTAAAAGGGTAAGAGGACACAAGACATGGAAAAAGTAAAAAAACTTTAAAGATGGAAGTCTGATGGCATTCTTCTTGGTTTCTGAAGGCTATGCATAGAAAGATAGCACCGTTTCATGAAGGTTTCTAGTTGATACGTATGTTTTCCAACCATTTCCCATATATGTTTCTCATACCAAAAATTCCTCTTGGCCTGGTCTAACAAGGTCCATTTTTCCCCTCCTCCGTGGGAATTCTTTGATCAAGCATTGAACTTCTGCTCAACGATTTCCTACCATGCTACTGACATGCTTTCTACCATATGTGTAAATAGCAGAAATCAGTGATCTTGAGAGGCAAAAAGATATAAATATGTTTAAAGTCTGGATAAAGTGACTGACACAATGTTATGGTACCCACTGCCCCAAAAATATGTGAATATGCTAATTCAATTAAGACCATAATAGATGT
Source organism: Cariama cristata (assembly GCF_000690535.1). Lineage (NCBI taxonomy): Eukaryota > Metazoa > Chordata > Aves > Cariamiformes > Cariamidae > Cariama > Cariama cristata. The sequence goes on from NW_009617873.1 coordinate 20,468, forward strand.
AGAAAAATGGAAATTTTAAAAAATTTGAATGAATAATAAACAATGTGTTTTGTTTGTGTAAATGAGATTTTTAAAGATATGCAGGACACTGGATAATCTTCAATTTGCCACTCAGAATCAACAATTTGCAGCTATTTCAGATCATGCAGGACAGCAGACTACACTATGTTCTTTATTTCTCAAGAAGGCCCAGTGGCTAGGTAATAACTACATTTATAAAAATGGAGTATTGTCCATTCTCTGTATTCTCTAGACTACCCTAAAACCAAACCACTAGCAACAACTGTGGTGGTACCAAAGCCTTGCTCAGTGGGCATGTTGAAGGATCACTTTTATTTTAGAAAGAGAATAATTTTAAGTAGGGAATAGAGACAAAGCTTTTGACTGAAATGAAGTATAATCATAGCACACAGATGCTGATTACCTTAACAAAAGCATCGTGAAACCAATACTGATAAATCAGTTTTTCTTTCTCTGGAGACTGTTTATAGCGTATTTATATTCAAATACTTCATATTACTTGTTATTATCTGGCATAATGAAAGATAATTCACGGGTAACTACCGTATAAAATGTCTCTGAAAAGGTAAATCTGCTTGCAAATCCAATGATTTTTTTAATAGCATCTGATGATAAAGACTCCAAATAAGAAACAGACTATATGACCACAATTTCAACAACAAAAATTTTGAGCGAAAGGTTATATTTACCTTGGGATGTATTAGAAAATGCCACCATTTCATGGGTGACATTTCTAAATATCAATTTAGCTGATTTTGTGAAACACAGCTCCTATTTCTCTAGAGCCAAACTGAACAAACGCTTAAACACAAGAGAAATTCCTTAGCCCAGCAGCGCTGTTTAAGAATAAGAAAAATACAAAGCCTTATAATTTTGTCCACAGTTCAAAGATGGATATGAAATATTCCAACCTACATACACTTCCAAGCTGGACTTTATCAGCCTACCTTCACTAGTCCAAAACCACAGTTTACTAGTCTATACACAGAGCACTCATTTTATTTCAGATACTGAATATCAGAATTTATAATGATTCTTGTGTTAAAAGAAATATACACCACGTAGAATAAGAGATTGCACAGTATCTATTTCAGAGTTCAGAAACAGTATCTGTCAAGCATTTCTGATGAATAGTTCTACTATTATGCAGATTTACTGCTTGGAGCTCTAAGAAAGTGAATTCGTATCAATGTACCTGAGTTTTGGAACATGCCATGAATTGGATGATTTACACTTTTCCTATGAGTAGCACTAGATTATTTTGGCATTTACAATTTCTTTACATTTGTTTAAACAAACAAATAAACAAACCCTCCAAAATCTCGAAACCCCAGACCTCCCTGCCTTAGACCAATATTTCGAGTTCCGTTGTAGTCTAGTGATTTTGAGGTGTCTGCAGTGCAGAGAGAGCATAGTGGTTTATCAGTTTCTTGAATATCACCACCATCACTTCAATCGAATTTGAATCAATTCTGATGCAAAATATTGCCTTTTTTTTTTTCTCTGCAGTACTTATGAATATACATGACAGAAGTGATTTCATATAAATGTAGGGCTACAAATACTTCTGTCTTAACTGCTATATAAGCCCATAACTGGTATTTCCTTACAGATAAACATGGACAAATTACTTCCTCCTCATTTTTCTGTAAGAGTTTTCACAACATTATGACAAATACCTTGAGGTTACAGTAAGCCACATTATAAAAAAGCAGTTACCATCCATTATCTACTAGGAACCAACAGTGGTATTATAAACAACTTTGAATATCTGCAAGAGAGTTACATTATAGACCCTGTACATTAGCTACTCACATTTCATTGTATGGGTCTCTCTTTGTTGTATCAAAACAACACACTTTACTTTTACTGAATAAAATACATATGAAGTAGAAAACAATTTGTAACTCTTACAGCTACTGCATTTGTCCAGAATCACAGTACAGATGTGGCAAATTAGACCTCTCAAATTAATCCTTTGTAGATCTTTTTCTTTTACACTTCAGAACAATACACAGAAACATTTATCTTACCTAAAGTTCTTCCTAAATTAAACCTTATTACCCAAGTGTGAAAAAAGACATTAAGATGAATTAAGTTTAAAAGTTTAATAAAATGGTACATGTATCTCTAAGAACGCTAACTCACTACCATTCTTTAGTCTTTCCTATGGCAAAACTTGTGAAATGTTCCATACTACAGTATTTGTGTCTCCTTAGATTGTAACACTACTAGAATATATTTCAATACTTTTCAATATAGTAATTTACACAATGTCTTTTGTCAGAGTACTCTTCAAGAGTATGCATTTTTTATTTTTCAGCCCCAGTCTGCTTTTGTTTTCTTTTTTTTTTTTTTTAAGAGAATTGGATCAACACACGTGCAAACGTGCTAAAATGCCTGATTTATTTCTACTTTTTAAAAATTATCCTATTTATTTTTTACCTAAATAATTTTTACCTAATCATTTTATTAATGTTTCAGATAAACAGTGACCCACTAGAATGAAGCAAGCTATCACAACTTTTGCCACATACTCAGTAAGGATTTACTTCTGAATTAAAATTTATTAATGAAATTAATGACATAACCATCTAAATAAAACATTCAGCTGAGTTACTTCAGAATACAGAATATTGAATAAAGGATGAGGAAAAAGATGCTCAGGTGCATTTAAAAGTTGCATCTGTATGAAACAAAAATTACTTGTCATTGCAATTTAAATTGTAAATTTCTATGGTGACAGACTGCTTATTTTTGACAACATCATTCTTTTTGTTTTATTAAACACCCAAGACCTCGATTCTCAATTTCAAGTGTAAATATTTATTTTTTTTTTTCTTTAAAAACTGTGCATATTTATAATTATACCTTCAGTACAGTTTTTTCCTGCACCAACAAAACCACTGGATATTGCTCACGTACAATTAATTCTTTCTGATAAAGATAATTTGAATTATTACAGAGCACAGCATCTTAGTGGTGTTACTTCAGTCATATCACTGTAGTATGGTAAGACTGAAGTGTAACTTTCATGGTGTTGCTGCTGAAAAAATAGGTAATTTAAAGACTCTAATGCCTTGCTACCTCCTTCAAAGCTGAAAATGAAGAAAAAAGACTGTCCACAATCCAAGATTAGATTAAGAGGTGTTATAACCTTATAAACTTTTAAATATAACATACCTGAGTGCTGCCTCTGATTTTCTTCTTTTTTGATTTTTATTTTGTTTTATTTTTGATATCTGTATTCACTGCAATCCTGTGGTAAAGAACATCAGAAATTCTTCCCATATGAACAATGTGTAAAATGCTAAACTGTACTCCCTCTCTTCCAGAGAAAAGAGCGTTACCTGTGAATTATGGTTTAAAGGAAAGTGATAATACATGACTTGTAGTTTTATATAAATATACAGATAAACAGAAACACACAGTATTTGGAGAGAATGATACATATCTACATTTTGCCATTTGAAGCACGTAATGCTAAGATTTGTATTTAAAAATGTGATTACTACTAACACTCAAACTTGAAGAAATAGAGACAGCATAGATATTGAGACATATGAAAAATATAAAAGAAAATACAGCCTTCTTACAGCCTATTCTTACAGCTTATATCAACAAAAAGAGTAATACGCAGAATTCCAGGAGAGTTTCAGAGTCTCCATAGAACTCGTAAAATAATCAATACCTTATTTCAAATAAAGGGAATCATGGAACTATTGATTATCTCACCATCAAACCCAAAGTGTTCAGGTGGTTTTTACACTCTCTACAGTGCTAAAGATACACGTGGTCTTCATCATAGTTTAACTGTTAGGCCATTCAGGCTGAATAGGAACTGAACACCTCAATCATGCCTGCAGTGGTTTATTAGATGTGGAAGAGCAACACTGAATTAGTCTTAAGAGGTTCTACCCCAGACTAGATAATAGCTTACATTTCCTGTTTCTCAAGTTATTTAATTCTAGGTCCTTATGTTCTTTCTCTTCATAGCATATGGTCCTCAAAAATTCAGATTTATCAACCTGATATTTTCTAAATCAACAAGAAAACTTCTTTATTAGATTTAAGAAGTCCCAATAAGACCAGTAGAAAATAAGTTTACTCTCTACACAACCATCAGTTTCTGAAACAAACAGAAGCATCAATAGCTTTTTTCACCTAATCGCTGCAGCCAAATTGATTTTTCAGAAGGCAGACTATTATGTATGTGCGAGTACCATGACCTTTCAGATTTTACCAATAATATTCTTCATGTAAATTGATCCATCTTATACCACCAGAGCCAGGGATGCAGAACTGCCAAAAGCATTCACTTCCACTTAGTTAGCTGGAAATATAACTTCTCATGAAAAAGCACCTTCTTCAATCATTGTATGTGGTTTCTGTCTGTCATGTGAAGGGACTTAACGGTCACAACATATTTATACAACATTGGCAAAAAAAGCAGTCTCCACAGACTAATCATCTCCTGAGTTACAAAGACCTCCTTCAAACATTACAACGACGGTAAAATATTTTCTAGACAGCTTTTGGAAAGGTTCGTACAACCTTGCTCAGGCAGAGTATACAATAGTGTATTAAATATAGTACACTATTTGGTACTAAAGAAATGAAATCTACTTCCAACATGGTAGCCACTCATTTGTATTACACATTTGGTAATAAGAAAATAAATCTCCTTGGTAAGATGTATGGCTTGAAGTAAGTAAGTAAACAATGTCTGAAACAATAAACAATATCTGAAAGAAGCACAGAAAAAAGATGCAAAAGGGAAAATGAAAGCAAAATGGAATGAAACAGTGAGTGTGAAAATGTGCGTAACACAAGCTGAGAGCTATAAAACACAGCAATCACCCCAAATATCCCAGTTAGAAACTGGATAAAGTTGTCTTATTTTGGCATCTGAGAGTTCCTGCTAAATGACTTCTTGATTGATATTTCTGACTCTAGACAAAAGGAAAAATAACAATGAAGATTATTTATTTTCTTTTGCAAATACATTATATGATGATGCAGATTAAGAATGTCTTGACATTGGTTTCTTAACGTACCCACTTTTCAACTATAATGAAACAAAGAGACTAGAAATATTAAGTATTCTTCACTTACCAAAAAAAAGTCAGAGTAATTTCTTCCACAATGCTTGTGCATTAAGAAGGGCAATTGTAGGGTACAACATTGTCTTTTAAGGAACCACCCTTATCATCATCAAGTATTAAATAAAATTCTGGTTAAAGCATCTTAAAAAAATTTAAACAAAAAAATAATTTTAACTTCAGATAGAGAAATAACTGGTTATCTCACATCAACTATTATTTTTCTTCCTCACAAATTTTCTGAAACAGAGAAAGACAGAGAGGTCAATACTCCTAAATTGAGAAAAGCAAAGCATAGAGGAAGTGATGGGGTCAGACAAGAGGTGTTAAGCTCTATAAATCAATATTTATGCCATTTGGGGACCATCTGGCTCCGATGTACACAAATGGCAAGAGCTGTTTTTAAGCAATCTCTTGACAAAATGACTTTATCTAATAAAAAAATAAAAGCTGTTATTTCTGTTATCTCTTTTGGCACAAGACTTCAGTTTTTTAGGCAATTCTTAGGCCTTGGGGGGGTGTCGGTGGTGGTGTTTTTTTTTTAAATAAGGATTCAATGAAGAAATACATCCTCTGAAGAGCATGGAAATAAAAATGGTAGTATAATGAAAAGGCAATCCTCTGTAACTAACAGTTTAAACAGAATTACATGGACTAAGTGACTCCAGCACTAATTCAAATGAGCACAAAAGGCAAGTGTCGGACCAAAAGCAGACCATTTCCAATTAGATTACTCTTTCCATATACTCAAATAAATAAACCAAAAAAAAAAAAAAAAAAAAAGAGTAAGAAGCATTATGAGGCTTTACACAGAGACAAATCTGCTACACAAACTTGGCTAAAAGGGATAGAAAGTGAGAGGGCAGTTCAGAGAGAACTGAGCCCATGGTCTCCTCAATGAACATAAAAACCCAAGACAGCTGTCCTGAAAGAAATGAAGCATGCATAGCACAGCAAGACAAAGCACAAGATATTCCAAGCATCTACTGCTGACTGTTTAAAGAACTGAAATTTCCAAAGTTGATAGGAAACACCACAAAATACAGTTCAAATCCATGAGTACGCATTTTTAAGAAGGATACTGCTGAAGAACAATCCCTTCTGCTCTTGTTCGATGGCTGTTAAAAGATACCCAAAACTGAAGGCTGAATTAAGCTCCTTTTGCTTTTTTTATTTATTTTATTTTTCTTAAAAAGGAATCTGTCAACAAGTGAATTTGAAAGTCTGCTACTTCAAAGAATTCAGAAGTCAGAAGTTCATCAGAAAAACTCATTTCAAATATTCAGTAACTGTAAGAAGTACCTTGCCAACCGAGACAAGCTTACAGATATTCCACATAGGGCCAAAGTTTCTGCCTAACTGAAAAGATTAATCACTGAAACTGTCAGATTTGACAGGCTGAATTTAAAGGAATGAAACTTGAACTGAGCATCAACACACTTTGATGCATACGTCCCATTTTACCAACTGACAGCTTAATCACAAGACAAAAAGGGAAAATTCCTGACCTTCTATCAACAGCAATAATGTAAAGAACATTTTTCAGGAATTAATAAAATAGTGGGGGAAATAAAACAATTAATGAAGATCTGAATTTTATTTTTATTACAGATTTGGGGGAATAGTCTGAAAACACATTCAAGTCTAAGAATAGAGCAGAAAAAAGAGAAATCAGTGTCTCAAATGTATGTTCTGGGGTGGCATCTACTGTATTGATTTCATAAAGGGAATTATATAAAACTTTGTATCACATGATATAGGTAGCTGTTTACGAAGCGGAGAAATAGAAAAGATCTTAAAATCTGGAAGTCTTCTAAAGATATAATGAGGCAGGCCAAATAGGATGTAAGGAACAACTTGTAGAAGTTATAAATATTATTATTAATCCTTTTTCTAACAAATCAACAGCAAGAAACCTAATGGTCTGTTGACCATTACACAATATGAAAAAAGAAGGAAATGAGAGCTACTTGAATTTCCTCTACATTCACACAGGAGAAGCATGGAAAAAATCTTGTGCCCATATTTTATATGTGGGCTACATCACAAGATCTGTCTCAAATGGAAGATTTTCATGAAACAAACAGACAAAATGGGTCATTAAAAAACCCTGGGACCAGACACTAGTCAATAAAGAATTCAGAAGTCATAGAAAACATCTAGCATGATAACAATTTTTTAAAATGCTTTAAGAGGGGATCAAAAAAAGAGAAAGATCTAATACCTGTAACAGGAAAACTGACGTTCTTAATTGCAAATAAGGTGATACATGGACAAATATAGTATATTGAAGGAGAATCAAAACAATTTTTGTGCAAGAAAAATTAGGTCTTGCATATCTATTTCAGTTTTCTGAATGAGTCAATAAATTGACTCTGCTGAGTCAGAGGTCTAGGCAGGCCTTCAAAAGGCATTTAACAAAGGCCTTCCGCAATGATTCTTACAGAAAGTTAGCTGATTTGGAAAAAGAAAAGGCCTTCACATGCTGGAATGCCTAGTTAGTAAATTAGGAAAAAATAAGGGAGAAAGGAAAAGAAGAGAAGAAAAAATTACCAGTTTCCATGCTGTAGGAAGATCATCTCAGTAGACAGCCAAAGGGAATCATGCTTAGCTTTTGTTACGTGAAAAAAATTATTTAGGAAGCTAGGTAAATACAAACATAAACAAGATACTAGGGGATTAAAAGTAGTAAAGGACTTCAATACTTAGTGATGAAAAGAGAAAAAATATAAGTAATGAAAATCAAAACGCAGTTCTGATTCTACTGATAGAGGTGCAACTCTGAGTTTACTATTATCACTCAAAATCTTACAATTATAAAAGGTACTTTTATTTAAAAACACCACCTTTTTATTTTTTGAAAATACTGTGCAACAGCAATAAAAAAGTAAACAGAAGATTAAGTCTTATTAGGAAAAACATATTAAGCATAACAGAAAATATAATTATTCCAGTCATATTAACCTATTCAATAGTGTATTCCTCTACTGTTGTGTCCACCCTGCCCCACGCCCCAATTACGTAAGTTTGGAACTGGAAAGTCAGAGAAATAATGATAAGTGATTGATGGTAAGGAATTGCTGGTATGTGACACTTGAGTCAGAGGGGAATAAAATAAGCTGAATTGGCATATAGGATCCTGGGGTGGACAGAGCGAAGGAAGAGGGAACTGAATTCATTTTCTATTTCAATATTATGAAATTGCAGATGTAGATTTAAATCAAACAACATAAATACTTCACTCAATGTACAGCTAAATTTATGATTTTTCATGGCAGGCCATAGTAAATGCTAAATGTTTACATGTGAACAAAAAGTAATTGAAAAATCTCATAAAAAAATATTGAATAAGAAGTATTAGAGTTGAAAAAACATCACTTTCATTCTGGAACTTTCTAAGCCATAAATTGCTAAGAAGCCATGACAGTGCTCTGGGAAAGTATTCTTGTGCCGCTCTTAGTAAGTCTTCCATACATACCCAATTTTGGTGAATGTCAGAAATGGGATACAGGGCTAGATGAACTTTTGTTCTGATGGCATGCAAGTGCTCTCATGCTACTCTGTCAAAATTAAAAAAGTAACTGGCATTTAGAAGCAAGCTTCCCCACCTGGCTGGAAGGAAGAGAGATGTTGCAATAAAGTTGAGACGTTAAAATTTTCTTCTTTTTTACCTTAATTTTTCACTTGAGCATTCTAACTTTTGAAAAGCTATTTATAGAAAAGTTGAAGAAGGGAAAACAGAAAACAGTACTGGCTTCGTAAATTTTGTAAGAAAGAAAAGATGAAATAAAACCTCTGAATTGTAAAAATTTTCTCATTGTTATAAATATGTAATTTACTGCTTAATGAAATGCTTGAGTGGAGACATTGTATTTTGTAAACATCTGTAATTGCAAGCATGATAGTCAAGTAGGTGTTAATCTACCATATGCACTTCCAGATACTCAGTCTGCCACAAATGGCCTCCAGTGACTTTTAAACAGAAAACACTGAGAAATTCAGTGTAAAAAGAAGGAAATATTCTAACTAGTATAGGTAATACTTTATACATTTCCATGAAAAATTACAGGTTTCATCACTTTGGTCTCATCACTGAGGTTGAGGTTGAATGACTGAAGAGATCTCCAGCTAGACCTTCTATTATTTTATGATTAGAATATATCCCTTAGTAAATGATCATATTAAGATATTCATGCTGATAAACCTATTCTATGAAAGCTTCAGGACAATACTAAATATATACCTTTAAGTGAACTCAAAATCTTGCCCTAATTAAGCAAAAATACAACATAGAATAGCTGATTATATGCACGCATTGGCAAAACCTGTAGTTTTTCTGGTTTTTATCATCACCATAAAATGTGTAATTCAAGATTTTTATACAATCTTTGAAAATTTTATCACTATAATTTACAGGCCCATTCAAGAAGTTAGAAAATAGGAGATAAAATACTAAACTTAAATGAAAAATTTGAAGCATACTAATACTCATAAAGTTGTGCCACTAGTCACATGCAAATGACAGATTCATTTTTAAATCTGATCTTTGACTCTCAGTTTCTTGTCAGGAATTCTGAATTAAATATTTTTGAAACTGGAAACAATTTGGTGAAGAAAGTATAGAGTGCAGATTGTTGAGCCATGACAGTTTGTAATCCAGTAATTTTTCTCCTTGCTATTATTAAACATCAGATGATTTGCTCGAGAAAATGAACACATCTGTAAAGCTCTCTTTTTATTTGTTTTTAGCTCTACATTTTAGTGGGTTTTCTAAGGAATTGAAATGAGCATTTTGCCAGAAAAATAATTAGAAAAAAAAAAATCATATAAAAACAACTGTATCCCAAGTGGTAATTCTGACAGAACATATCACATTTTAAAAATCTGCTAAGGGAGTAAATTGTGCAGCCAGTACTGCTTTACCATCACAATAACCAGCCCCAGAGGTCTGCATCGAAACAAAGATAATTCTCCATTGGATGAACAATGCCAGATGAAGTATCAAAGTGTTTAACAATACTACCATAATTATGTTTTGTCTCGCATTTTGTTCTGACGAAGAGTAAAAAAATATGTCAAAAACTCAGTCCAAGAGATCTGTGACACAAAACCAGGAATGAAACACATGGCAATTAGTATAAACCCTTACTATTTAAACTTCTCCTACATCATCCGGGCAAATTATAAAATTCCTCTTCTGTACTGTTGTGCCTCCTTGAACACCTCTGGCAGATCACATCCATTGAGATATTGGATTGTCACCGTTTAAGGCTGGGCCAGCACTTAAAATGGGCGGCAGATGCTCTCTGTTAACCCCCTCCCTCCCCCTGGGAGGGGAAAGGACGGAGAAAAGGGAGAGAGACTTACGGGTTGGAAATTAAAACTACTTTAATAAAACAATGAAAATGGAAAATACTGTAATGATATTAATACTAATACTACCAATAATGGAAATAAAAGGAAAAGTATAC
>NW_009617873.1:31248-67520 GCF_000690535.1 Cariama cristata
GAGGCAGGAGAGCGAGCAGGGTCCCACAGGGATGCCGGCCATGAAGGAAGAGCGAGAGACCCTCGTGATCCCTTAGCTTTATACTGAGGATGACGTGGATGGGATGGAATACCTCGTTGGTCAGTTTTTGGTCACCTGTCCCGTCTGCACTCTGTCGCAGGTGCGACCCTTTTACGACTTTTTACTCACTTAACAAAGGGGGGCCAGCAGTGGCCTTGGTTCTCATGGGGATAAGTATAAACATGGGCCATTCTGCATACCGATCCTACTGATACTGCAGTAGCAACTGTAAACATCGAGTCTAAAATGCAGACAGTGTCTGAAAAACACGTAGCTGCACTTTCAGAAAGTGTAGTTACTTAGAAGAAACTTAACTGAAAGAAAAATGCCTGAAAGGAGAAATAGTCCTGTTCCAGCCAAACCAGGACACTGATAACAGATGACTATCTACTGTGATCACTGTTGACAAGGAAGCAATTTGCATCTCCTTTTGTACTTGGCTCTATTCACACCAGTAAGTCAGCACAGCAGAACTCGGTGAGTAGACCTCAGCAGCAGGTGCCGAGGCCCATGCACAAACACACGACCCTAGGGTTTGCCTGCTCCTACGGCCCTTGATCCACGTGCGGTACGAGGCCATCCCAAAACCTGTCATTGGTCCAGCCCTGTGCACTCCCTTCGAGCCTGGAGCAAGGACCATGAATATCTGAAGCAGACCTTCCCACATAGTTTCCTTCAGAAGGAATTAAGTGTACACAAACCACTCTGAACTAAAGGAATACCAATTCAAGGGGGGACGATGAGGGGATCTGCCTTAAAGCCACATTACTTTTTTGAACCAAAATGTTAAGGTATGTTAATGCAGCTGCAGCATTTGTTAGCTTATCTCATTCCATTTATTTTTCTCAACGACTTCTTAAATTTTATTTCACAACTCTACTTGTAAATACTGTTTTCATTAATAATTTGTGATAAGTTTCTGTAGAGCTTAGAGTAATAACTCTGTCTCTCGTTAAAAGTGTTTTACTGTGGTGCGTTAACCTTGGCTGGCTGCCAGGTGCCCACTAAGCCACTCTCACTCACCTATCTCAGTAGGACAGGGGGAGAAAATAAGATGAGAAACCTCATGGGTCAAGATAAAGGCAGTTTAATAAAAAGCAAAGGCTGCATGTGGAAGCAAAGCAAAAAAACCCAGAAAACCAAACAAAGATCCAACCTGTAAACAGAGATGCAGTCTCTTACTTCCCACCAGCAGGTGATGTCCACCCACTTCCTGGGAGGCAGGGCCTCAGTACACATGGAATTTGCTTTGGAAGACAAACATCTTAACAACAAATGCCTCCCGCAGTTCTCTTAGCTTTTATTGCTGAGCACAACACCTTATGGTATGGAATAGCCCTTTGATCAGTTTGGGTCAGTTGTCCTGGTTGTTTCCCATCCAAACCTTTTGCCCACCAGCCTTTGCAGAGGAGGTTGGAGGGACAACCTTGATGCTGTGCGAGCGCTGCTCAGCAACAGCCAAAACATTGGTGCATTATTGGTTGATAATGCACCTTCTAGCCACAGGTGCAAAGCGTAGCACTGCATGGGCTGCTATCAGGAACGTTAACTGCATCCCAGCCAGAACCAGCACATCTACGTGCAAGTAAGTACTAAACAGTTGGAACAAATAGAAATGAATAAACTTTAAAATGATCCAAATATTTCTGGGAAGGATAAAATGCAGTATGAGCGATCTTTTTAGCTCAGTTACTAAGATGTGATCTGATCCAACCCACTAAAATGTGGGTTACTAGGATCTAAGATGTGATCTGAGCCAACAGGTTCTAATCCAAAGGGTTTCCGTGTAAGTAGTGGCAATCCATTAAAACACAGCAGATACTAGAAACAAAGAAGTCTGATATATACAGTGATCTTTAAAAAATAGTCTTTCCTAAGTAGAGATGAAAAATAGCTGGTAGTATTTTTCCCTGAATCACGAAGAAACAGAACCTTACGATGCTGCAAGTTTAAAGCCTGTGGTATTTGCAGCTCCCTTTCTTGAGAAGCAAGTATGTAGCCATTATTTCCATGAATTGACAGTGTTTTCTCCCTTCAGCTAGTACACCCAATAGTTCAGTCACTTTGAAATCTTTGTCATACAACTGCATACCAAGACAGATCACAGTATACGTACTTTGGTAGTCTGTTTGAAACGGTTGCTTAATCTATAGAGAAAGGAAGAAAAAGTACTATCTTTATAATAAAACTGAGAGTACAAGCTTGTTCTAACATTTTCCTTAGAGATGTACAGAAACAGGGAATTTTTATTTTCAGAATTTTGTTAATTTGATTTTTCTAGATCTTAGGAATGATTGAACTTTGATTTCTTGTTCAACTAAAAAAACAGATTTAGGGAGCAGTCAGCTCCCTTTAGGGAGCACCAGCCTTTTAGTTGTGTTTTTTAGTTAAAGTTAGGAAGCATATCATTCTCATTGTAACTATTCCCCATATCAAAATTTTATATCAATGAAAATTAGAGTTTACACAGTGATACTATGAAATTACAAAGACTTTATAACTACTACAGCAAGGTAACTAGTTTCTGCCATATAAGAAAACCATCATCAAATATAATTTTATAATTAGGAGGAAGAAATACCCCTTTCACAACTTCTGTCTAAGGAAAAGGAGAGAGTGGATATTGTCCCTCCATTTTAAAAATATGAAGAAAACCAACCTCATTGAAGTTGCTATCATAAAAATTAATTTTTGCCTATGAAATATGAGGAACACACCCACCTCTGACATTGTGGTGGGATGACCTTGGCTGGATTCCAGATGTCTACCCAGCTGCTCTCGCACCCCCTCTCCTCTACAGGACAGGGGGAGAAAATAAGATGGAAGGACTCATGGGTTGAGATAGATTGCCCTCACAAGAAAAATAGACTTGACTTGGGGAAAATTGAATTTATTGCCAATTAGAAATAGAGGAGGATGGTGAGATACCGAGATGAAACTAGAAACATCTTATTTCCCCCTCATCCTTCTTACCAGGCTCAACTTCACTCCTTTGCTCCTGACTCTTCTACCTCCTCCCTCTATGCGCAGATGGCGAATAGTGGGTTATGGGTCAGTCCGTAACAGCTCCTCCCTGCCACTCCTCCCTCCTCACGCTGTTCCGCTGCTGCAGCAGGTGGGGGTCCCTCCCACAGGATACAGTCCTTCATGAACTGCTCCAGCATGGGTCCTTCCCATGGGCTGCAGTTCTTCAAGAATTGGTCCAGAATGCATCTTTTCCATGGGGCAAGTCCTTCAGGAACGGACTGCTCCAGTGTGGGCTCTCCACAGGCTGCACCTTCCTTCAGGGCATGTCCACTTGCCCTGGCATGGGGTCATCCATGGGCTGCAGTATGGATATTTGCTCCACCATGGTCCTCCATGGGCTGCAGAGGGACAACCTGCTTCACCACAGTCTTTTCCAGGGGCTGCAGAGGAATCTCCACTCCAGCACCTGGAGCACCTCCTCCCCTCCTTCTTCTCTGGCCTTGGTGTATGCAGAACTGTTTCTGTCAGATATGCTCACTCCTCTCTCCTACAGCTGCAGTGTAGCATTTTTACTCTATATCTTAAATGTATTTTCACAGAGATGCCACCAGCATCACTGATGGGCTCAGCTTTGGCCAGTGGTGGGTTCCTTTTCGAGCCAGCTGGAATCGGCTGTGTCTGGCACGGGGCAGCTCCTGACCTCTTCTCACAGAGGACACCCCTGCAGCCCCCCTGCTACCAAAATCTCGCCTTGTAAACCCAATACAGACAATTTTTTGAATTATTTGCATAAAAAATTGAGTGCTTCCTTCTTTTGAAAAATCAAATCTAAAATGTTGATGACTTAAAAACCATCTTGCTAGGTAATGTTAAGCTAAAATGGTTTCATCTTAAACATACATGTGGTCCATCATTCCATCTTTAAAATCTATGGAATTTTTTCCCAACAACACTATAACCTTATAATACTAAAAATAGAAATTAAACTTTAAAAAAAAAATTATTCTATGCATCCACAAGCTCCACAGTTCAACATTCTACACTTAGATTCTGTATAAGTCCACTAGAAAACATATTCAGTGAATCAAATATTTAATAACCAGATATTTACCATAATAATTAGAGATAATAAAAAAGAACCATTATTATTCCCCAAAATTAATTTATAAAGTTTGTTTCAAGGTCATATTCACAGATGAAATAGAAAATATCTTTCCATTAACAGCATGTTTTGGGTATTGATCCATACCATCAACAAGGGTTTTTTTTTTCTTCATTTTATCCCTTCCTAGGTGAACCAGTTAGACCCATTTAATGTTTGTTGCCATGCTATTTGTCAAATAATACGGCTATTAATTTAAGCGGTATTCTCCATTCCAAGAAGTACAATTGATAAAACCACCTACTAACAATGTCCGATCTCAATTGTTTCATCAGTTCTGCGCATCTTGTATGACAGAAGTTAACCTTTCAAAAACTGCATACAGAAACATTTTAAACTAACATGCTGCCAGCTAAGAATAATATCGAGGACTCACATTTTGTGCAAAATATAATTAATATTAACTTTTGTGTTCAGAACTTCAGTCTGCATGATTTACTACCATAAGTGGTGAGAGATTGCACAAATTCTGTATTCTGTGGAGGCATACATATTAAAGAGCAAGATAGTTCAGTGTCAACATGGAATCATTTAGAAAAGGACACAAGGACTTCAATTCTGTAGTTTGATACTTTAATCTTACTAAAAGTGTTACTAAAGAAAAAAATGTTGCCATTATTTGTTCGTTCCCTTTAAAAGCATGAATCAGCCATACATCAATTAGTAACACTGTGTATTGTTCCAAATGACTAGAATGGCTCTCCCAAATCATCTCACAAATACAAGTTTTGGAGAAGCTGGGTGTTAGGCAACTGTGTTTTGCTCTGGAATTCATTCCATAGCACATTACCCATATCCCTTGTGTCTACTTGCTAAATAAAGCCCTAATAATTCAGATTAAGATGCACAAAGATCTTTAGACAGCTGTGCTTTCATTCTTGTATATTATCCCCTTTGCTAACCTAAACATCTAACCATCACCCATATTTTACAGAAATCATCCTTCTGTACTATTCTAACCCTGCATATGACATGTTATTTTATTTGAGCTCAAGCTACCATCCCAGAAAAAAAGGCTCCTGAATCAGAAGTCAAAGCCATTCTTTTCAAGTTATTGATAGTATTAGATCAAATTAGATAGAGACAGTCTTAGAATTTAGAAAGGTTCAACAGTGATGCTAGGATGTCTCTACATAGGAATAGACAGCTTCCATCTAAGATACAAATTGAGTTAGGCTGGAATCCTTGAAAAAGCCACTCTCTCCTTCCTTAACTCCTGTTTTTCAGTTAATGGCAGCAGCAAGGTTCAAAAATATGCTAACTCACTCTACAAACCACTGTCTTCTCCACATATGGCTGGCCAGGTCTCCAATGCCATGACTGATTTGGAGATGAACTCATTGCTGGAGTAATTTTTCTCATAAGGTTGTTTCTATCTTACTAACTTTTTGCTGCTGTGAATAGAGTTCATTGTGGCATTAAGGGTTCCCCACAGTCCTTCTTTTCTCTAATACTGCTAACCTTTTATTTTACTCGTGTGGTCAATGGGTGTTTGCTGTCACAGAAGACTGTGGTGGTACAGTTTGCTCTGCCCGCAGCCAGAGGCCAGGAGCCCTGAACACAGTGAGTAAGTACACATAGGATACTATGGCAGGCCCTAGCAAGGAGTCTTGGCTGGAAACACTGCTGAAGCCTTGGTGGTGATACACCACAGGGCATGGTTCCCAGCCCGACATGGAGAATCTACTCCTGGCACAGCAGATGCCTCAGTTCACAGCTCTGGAGGGAAGATGCTCCCATCAAGGTCATGCTATCTCTTCCTGAGGCTGGGGCCGGCAGAGGCAACACCCTTGCCTGTAGATGCCATGCTCCAGTCAAGAAGTTCTGTCACCAAGCTGAAGGAAGGGGCCAACAGGAACCTTGCGAAATTCAGCAGTGATGAAATCCCCCACATGGAAGGGAAGAGTCCCTTGGAACGACAGAGGAGTGGTGGTTTATCCAAAGGAGCTGTTGCTCGGAGATGGGTGTGGTACTAACAGACAGAGCTGATACTAACAGACGGAGTTGATCACAGACGTCTAATATTCTATGCAAGTAACGTTTTCACACACAAACAAACAAGAAACCGAGCACAGCCATATTACTAAAAGATATTTGAAATACAGTACATGCCTTAGCAGATCAGCATCTTTCTGGCCACATCTCCAACATCAAATTCTTTGCATTACAAAGAAATCATGAAAATGCTAATATGATATACTATGATTTGATGTGATTTGATGATTTTGATTGATATGCAATGATTTGATGATAAAATAAATGCTAGTAAAGGAAAATCCAAAACAGGTATTTGTTATATAAGATATTTTAGAAAGGTAAGCTATATGAGTGAACTGCAATTTGCTATTTCTGAGCCATCGCAGAAATATAGAAAAATCGTATCATTACATTTAAAAGCAGAACTCAAGTACAGAATCTCTCTCTCTCAGTCTTTCCCAAGAGAAATTACCTATTGTAACTACACCCTAAATCTGGTCCTAGTTACTCAGACTGCCATTATTAAACAGTGTATGCACGTAAATGACATTAAATTATTTGTTATTTAGGCAAATAAGAACGTTACTGTTTCTGACTGCCAGGCTTGTGCCATCAAGTACATACATTTACTGATTGTTTGGGGGTTTTGTTTTCCTTTCTCTTACACAGCTTTCAGAGTCTCCATGAAAGTGTGAGCCTTCTGGATTATACTTAATTATTTGCATAGAAAACAATAAAATAAAGGAAATACGCACAGCTAAGAGTCTCTGAATAATTTACCACATAATTTTTAGCAGTACAATAAGGTTTAAAAGTGAATGGATCTTTAGAGGAATAAAAAATAAAAAATAAGTCTCTTCCTTCAATTCTGTCTTCCTTAAGAAGAGATTCAGTATTCAGCAAGACAGAGAAATGATTTGTCTCACAGCTCTTTTTGTTGACCTTCATCAGGACTCTGTAGCTACCAAAGCTTACTTAATCTCTTCTGTTCCTCCCAGTCTTCACTTTCGCTCCCTAGTCTTGTCAGACTTGTCATTTCTCCCTGATCCTTTTTAAAATGAAAAGATATTTCCTTCTGTTTCTGTACCTTACAGAAATTCAAAGTCACTGAGTTCTAATTGTCTAGGTCTGAGATGCAGACAGGGCTGTTCTGTCTTGCACAGCCCTTGTTTCAGGGACACATTTTGACATTACGAAATAGTAATTCTTTTGGGGAATGCTCCCCAAGTAATCAAACTAACCAATGCACGTACCTTATTTTTAACCAGCAGCTTACTTTGTGCATTCTGATGATCACAGCTCAATTTAGTTAGTGTTGCTTCATTTTTCATCTCCAGAAGTCCTTGAATTTCTTTTACCTGCAACTTCAATCTTCTGTTCTCTTCTTCCAAACTTGGCCTTTCTGCTTCAAGTCTCTCTCTCTTTCCCCATTCAGAGCTATTCTCAAACTGCAGTCTTTCCAGCTGGGAAGAGTTGGGGTGGGAGGAAGAATAACCGAAAGAGAGAAAAAGAAAATAATATGATTAAAACCCTCTGCTCTTTACTGGGTAAGGCTAACGGCCTCACCTCAGAGAAGGTGGGCATCTTAGAAATCAGTCAAAGATGTAAGTTTTCCATGTTTCATAAAGTTAAGTACTGGAATTTGAAAAGAAAAAAAAAACAAGAGAGTGAATTTCTCATTAATTGTACTTGTACAAAAGTAAAGCATAGGTAATGTTTTAATACAGTAACTGGTAACCAAATCTTATTTCTTTCCCTGCTATTTACAGAACAACAGTATTAAAAAAAAAAGAACAACACACTAATAAAAGATTTGGTTTTAAATAACATTGAGACTGATTTTAGTCTGACAGTGTCAAAGTTCACTTTTTATTCCCCAGAAGATCAAACATGAGCATGTTTTTAGTTATGGTCTGTTTACGCTTTAGAAGGACTGTAATGAATATTCATTAAACTGAAGAAGTTCTAAAGTGCATCTTCAATACTAGAAACCACTATCCTAATGACCGGAGGAAGGATTTTTAAGTTTTCACACTACTCTGTTTCTTGAGGTCACAACTAATAGTCTTAAGGGAAATACTATCTTTTATGGCCAATGCTGTAACCTTAACTTAGGATAACCAAGCTTTCTGAATTAATTTATCTAATTCACATACAGGAGGAATTAAATATATCAGCAAAAAGCTATGTTACTAAGTCATATAAAGCAATTATCTAACAACTGATTTTATTTACTCTTTGCAGACAAATAGAGGTTTTGTTAAGAATGTATGAAATGTTCCTCAGCTTTTAAAAGAAAAATTGGTAAAATTAATTCATTTTTATAGCACAAAACAGGTACTTACCAGGTACTAACACATTTTTCAGAAGCTTATTATTGACAAGTACTTACTATTAACAAGTAATTATTAACTGGTACTTATAAGTAGATTAAAGGAGATTAACATAGATTAAAAACTGTGAAAATGAAAGGTTCCAGTTCTTTCAACTAAGACCAAAAAAAGAAGAGAAACGCTAATACATAAAAGCAAAAATTTTAAGAACTTTACAATTTTTAGTTCTGCAAGAACTAAAACCAATTGTTTACTAAAAGTAGAGACTGATAACAGCGCAAGGTAATTCTTCATTGAAGAAACAGGATACCTGTGCCAGCAAGGCTTTAGAAAGAGCCAGAGAGGTGTACTTTTTCAGATATTAGTTACTTTTATTTTAAAATCAATTTCTGGCAAACAATGAAAAGCTACTGAACATGAAGCAAAGAGAATGAGGTGTTACAGCATCAGAGAAACATAATTCAGACCCTGTGAATTGTAACAATGTGATTATCTAGCTAAAATCAAATAGTAAATTTGTCTGTTCCCACCTTATTTCTGAGCAAATAAAAAAAATTAGAAACTCTGTAAATTTAAAGAGGCTCATTCAGATTTTTAGAGGAAAGTAGAAATGCTTTTTGAGGCTCTCTAGTAAAGACGAAAATCATATTCAATGGAAAATAAAAAGTGACTGTTTACTATAGCAATGATAATATTTTTCCAGATATTTCTCTAGCTAGTATTCTGTATATGATAAACTAGAAGTTTCTCCAAAGGACTGAGTAAAGTAGGGGGAAGGGGGGGAAAAAAAAAAAAAAAAAGAAAGAAGGAAGACAAGGTGCTTTTTTTCTCTACAAGCTTAATCTTTTCATGATTGGAAAAAAGGCGGCTGCAGGGTGACCTCATTGCAGCCAGCTTCCTCACTGGGGAGATGCTGATCTCCTCTCTCTGGTGAGCAGTGACAAGACACAAGGAATTAGCTTGAAGCTGTGTCAGAAGGAGTTCAGGTTGGACATTAGGAAAACATTCTTCATGGAGAGGGTAGTCCATCACTGGAACATGCTCCCAGGGAAATGGTCACGGTACCAAGCCTGTCAGAGCTTACGGAGCATCTGGACAACGCTCTTGGTCATGTGGTTTAGCTTTAGGTCATCCTGTGAGGAGCAGGGAGCATGACTCAATGATCCTTACGGGTCCCTTCCAACTTGAGATATTCTATGATACTAATTACAGATGAGTACCAACTACTTCACTTAGGAAAGTCAGTTGTCAAAGAGTTAAAAACTGAATGGATTATGTTTAAAGGCATTTTATTCTACCAAGAAAAGACACCTCCTCAGGCTGTTCCTTCTCATCATGGATTATTTGCTTCCCTTGACAAAGCAACCCTTCCCACAGACCCGCCAACAGAAATCTAAAACCTTGGCCAGTCTTAACATCATGGTACACTGTTGGTGGGTCCTATTTGGAGAGAACTCTGAAACAGTTCTTAAAACTAACATGGGCATTTGATCTAACATTAGGCAAACTAGAAAGTAAGAAAGGAAGGAATATATTCCTTCCATACTCTGTATCATATTGGCAGACTAAATGGGAACTAATTTTAACTTTTTACACAATGATGCTATTCAGCAGTTGTCTTTACATTATGGCCTTGTTCTTGTATGAAAAGACTTACGCAGCTACAAAACTACTAGTTTTGGGGAGTCGTCCACCTGGGTAAAATACAACAGAGTGAAAGGTCTTTTTATTTTGTATTCATACCACCTCACAGTATTTAGAGGTTATTTACCAAGCTAAATTCCTTAGAATGCGATAAACATCTATACTGAGATTAAATGGGGAATCAGGGAAGCAGAATTTTGTACCCTTGTTTTTGAGTTTGGTTTTTTTTTGGTATGGTCCACTCACTGGTGATAGAGTACAAGACGTTAGCTCCAATGGAAAAGACAATGTTAGATGCTCACATGGTCCTAATGAGGTCTTTAAACTCTATCCACTGAATTTCTGTACAATAACTAGAAATTAAGGGATCACATACCTCTATTTAGCACCAAACCTCCCCCCCCCCGCCCCCAATTGTGCAGATTTATAGTTGTTCAAATACCATCTGCTGGACTACAATCACAAAGCCCATATTTTTTCTAAACAAATACACAGGCATAGTGTCTTGCAAGTGCCCATGAAAGATCTGGAACACGAGACAGCCCTATGTTCTTGCAAAGCATCTGCCAAAGACACAACTCAAATTCTCAGCCTGAAAGTTCACCTTTTCACAGTGATGACGCTAATCAATACCAATTCATTTTTGGCAGACTTCAAGTATAGAGAAATCACAAAACCATCCAAGGTTGAATTTTGGTCAGGCAATTAAACACAAGATGACTACCAAATCAAGATCTGATGTCAAAGATAAATTTACTTATCTCTGTCTGTAAAATTTCAATTCATTGCACCCAAGACGTCTACAAGCTTCAATAATAAGTTTAAATATTTAATTGTCCTGTTTTTGGCTGGGATAGAGCTAATTTTCTTCCTAGTAGCTGGTACGGTGCTGTGTTCTGGATTTAGGATGAGAATAATGATGCTAACACAGGGATGTGTTAGTTGTTGCTGAGCAGGGCTTACCCAGAGTCAAGGACTTTTCAGCTTCTCACAGCGCCCTGCCAACAAGGAGGCTGGGGTGCACAAGAAGCTGGGAGGGGACACAGCCAGGACAGCTGACCCAATTGATCAAAGGAATATCCCATACCATATGACATCATGGTGAACAATAAAACTGGGATGAGTTGGCTGGGGGGTGGTGGTCCACTGCTCAGGGACTGGTTGGGCATTGGTCAGTGGGTAGTGAGCAATTGTATTGTGCATCACTTGTTTTGTATAATATTTTATCATTATTATTTTTTTCCTTCCTTTTCTGTCCTAATAAACTGTCTTAATCTCAACCCATGAGTTTTACTTTTTTTTCTGATTCTCACCCCCGTCCCACTGGGGAGGAGTGAGCAAACGCCTGTGTGGTGTTTAGCTGCCTGCCAGGTTAAACCACAGCATTAATATACCATATACATGAAGAACTCCATAATAAAGTCAGAAAAAAATACTACCTTGTACAAAATCATGAATAGACAATTTTGATAGAATTGATTTTACTATAAATCATTGTCCAGCAAAGTACTAGGACTCATATTTTGTGAAATACTAATTTTCAGAGTGTTAGTAATCAGAGTTGGTTTGTTGTTCATTAGAGTTGTCCCAAACTATACCTTATGCTTATTCCAAGTAACACTTTTCATACAACACTCTCATAGGAAGTATTTGCTTTTTTTCCTCTTTAGTAAAAAACGTGCAAAAAAAAAAAAAGTGCAGTGCCAGATCCCAACTTTCAGATTTCAAGTCAGAACACCAACTTCACAAAGTCATCATGTGTAATTTTGCCACTCCCATCTAAAAAGATCAGCCTTCTCTTGAGTAGACAGAATTTGTCTCCCACCCCTATGCAATGCACCCCCAATCCCACCCACACCCCCAAAACCCCTGTCAGGGCCCTTCCAGCTCCAGGAGTGGAGCTGGCAGCACCCCAGGCCGGTGACCTGATCTGCGCTGTTGTAAAGCGCTGGAAGAAGACTCGGCAGAGGGAAGTCTCTCTTTGCCGCCGGGCTGCTTTTCATCTGAATATGCCAGCCCCGACCCTTGACAGAGCTATATTGCAAATATTTACATATTTACATTAAAACAGACAGGGGAGGTTCATAGGAATGTAATGTAGATTGCAGAAAACAGCTTTGATACCCCTGTTGTTTTATGAGGAACACTGATGTTCCTGAACTGGCCGGTCTCATCTTTCTCTATGAACATTTCAACATATCTTTATCTTCAATCAAATAAAAGTAATTATGTCTGAAATTATATATTTTAACTCATTTAGTGGAAAACTCAAATACTGCTATTAAAAAGGCCATGAAGGAGAATATTTTTTTAAGTATGAAAATAACTGAAAATTACTTATCAAGTATTTGTTGGTAGTATCTTTGCTAATTAATCTTCCTAAAGTAAAGAAGGAGGCACATATTTATTTCAATTGAGACTTAAGGAGTGTTATTTTACATTTTTTTCCTGAGTTTTTATGTTCTATATTAATAGATAATCAAATCTTTAAGATTAATAGGTAATCTAACCCTTAAGCATTACATCACAATCTTTAGGCAGGATACTTCTGGCATGCAGAATAATTAGCATCTGTAAAGATACACGTTGATATTTGCAGAACAAAAATTCAAACAAAGGAAAAATATTTGCTGCTTACAGTATTTTTCCAATGACATACATGAATCCAGTTTTACTTATAAATTGTTACTCAGTCATATTTTCGAAACAATTTAAGCAACTCTTAAGTCTTTAAGCAGTATGGGTACCGTATGTATCAGATGTGAGAAACAGTTCCTATGTAAGTGCAGATACTTGTCCCATGAATTAGCTTCACCATCTTAATTTAATTAGGAACTAAAACATCTGAATGGCTTAATGATTGCTCATGATAGAAGCAACAGTATGTTCACTACAAAGGCCTCAGAAAACCTGTGAATGCACAGTATTATTACAGCTTTTAGTGGTGCATTTGGATCCATAAAAAAACAAGTCAGGTTAATTAGACATTTTTTTTTTTAAAGTGAGTTAGAAATTACAATGTTATATTCTCTTGCCATTCACCTTACTTCAAAGATGAAATGTAGATATTCACAGCAGTAATGTCCCATTCAAGAATCACACTATTGTTTTTCTAATGGAAATGTTTGTAACTTCTCGGAGTTGTATTTTTACATAAGAGATGAAGGTACCTCCATATAAAGCATACAAACTTAAACACTTTGGAAGGTTGCTTCTCTATCATTCATGTCATTCTTCCAAAATGAGTAGGGAGACTAAAGCAAAGTAAAAAATCAAGTCTGGAATCAAGTTAGGAAGAACAAGCAAAATTAAATATTTCATGATCTCCTTAATGTAATGTTGTGCAAAAAATCTTGCAGGGTGTTGGTCTCTCAGAACACACCCAAGTCTGCTTAGCCCTCTTGGAGATGTTGTAAGAAGGGTCTCTTTTAAACTTGGTGCTTTAGCTTCTGGAAAAGATTAAATGGAGTGACTAAAGGCAATGCTAGGTGTTAACTCAGATTTTTGAGAACATATTCCTCTCAGTCAAACAAAGCAAAACAAAAGAAAACAAAAAATCTTCAGGGATCTGTTTCCCTCTAGAAACAAGATTTGGAATGGTGTTTGTTTTTCAATTGAAAAAAACTCACCAACCTTATTTTCCAATTATGAGCTCACTGTCTTTACAGAAAGTAACTTCTTCACTTAAAAACTAAAAAAAAAAAAAAAAAAAAAAGAGTAGTTACATATGCTGATGGGCTCTGTACTCTGTTTCATAACTGCACAACTAGAGTTGCTCTGAGAGGGACCTATTGCCCCTCACTGACCTTGAGTCCACCCCTGGGATCTTTTGATCTGCTCCACACTACACAGTTCCAAAAGGTTGAAAACCACCTCATCCGTCGTGCAAGTTACTTGCACAGACCTGCTTTCCTTTCCACTACGCAGCCAGAGAAAACAAGTGGCGTGAGACCTAATACAGCAAGATGAGGAAAGCAGCTAGATGGACTTTTCTCAGTAAGGAAGTTGAGACAGACGCCGTTGAAAACGCAACACAAGGCAAACATTCAAAAGTATTAGCTGTTTTGAACTGACCTAATGACATTTTTGTGGCTATGTATGTGTACGTAAGATGCATACATGTATGTATACGTGTATACACATAGACCCGTTCTTGTGTTTCTCTAACGGGAACCTGATATGTTAAAATTTTTTTCCACCCTTCATTACATGAAAAAATACATCTTTTAAATTAATCTATTGCTACCTTAAAGTCTACTATCTCCTTTCACTTTTCACACAAAAACATTTCACAGGAACAGTAATACTTTTTGAAATCTATTACTGAAACTCCAATTAAAAACTGCAAATTGATTGAACAGCAGTGATACCTATCTCATACCTACAGTGAAAAGAATTTCAGGGCTTTTTTTCCCCTGTAAAATATACATTGTCATATGTGTACAGAGAATAAGTATTTTAGATGCTCTTGCGTGGAAAATTCTGATTTAGAAAGGAATTGAAAGCTTAAGAAACTATTTGCAATGTGAAAAAAATCTTGGGGTGTTTCATTTTCCTGTCAAATGTGAATATTTTCTCTCCAGAAAATGTCTCCACAAACTTGCACTGAATTTTACTCTTCAATAGGAAGACCAGAATAATGATGGAAGCACAGAGTGAGGTCAAGGTACTGTCAGTGAAGTGGATAATTGCTAAGGTGAATGGTGGAAATGAACTATGGTGTACTGACCTTTTGAAACTGGGTAATTACGTCTTAGAGCTAACCTACGCCATTTTATGATGAACATGAAAGACAGAGCCCTGAGAAAAACAAACACAGAAAAAGGAACTCCTCCTGGTGCAGTTCATTAATGGGAAAAGCTTAATGCCCTAGTTCAGTTTAAGGCAACTTAACAGTGGTTGAGGCTCGAAAAGTTTTATTGAAATAAGATTTTTCTCCTTCCCTTTAGTCAAGAGAAGATAGAGTAGGACGGAGGACAGCAATTAAGCTGCTTACCCATTTTTAATGGGAGTAATGACAGCAAAACCAAGGATGACGAAGAAGAGATGTAACAGCCAATATGATTTCAGATGGAAAAGGGAAAATTTTCCACGCGTCACTCAGGAGCAAGGGAGATTAAGAAAGCAGCAATTTTTGTTTGGTTTTAACACAAAGTTTTGTTAGCTTCCTGTAAAACTTGGGAAAAGGTAGGAAAGTGTACTTAGAGAGTTATGATCTCCAGCTTTCTAAAGGAAGCATTTAAAATAGAGATGGGCAGAGCACAGGCATTATGGTAAAAAGCTGTAGTTTTGATTTGGTCTGACTGACAATGATATCAGAAACAAAAAATGCCAATTCAACCAGAAGTTCTCTCTGCAAAAGGTTTTTCTTTTACAAAACTGGGACTTTTTAACAACAGCATTTTCTGAGAAAGATTCTCCAAACATTTTAAATAAAAGTTGTCCATACAGGAATCTTCACATTACATGCAAGGCCTTTTCCACAGCAGAATTAACTGAAAACAGCAGAGTTTCATTTATTTATTTACAATATGAACCTTACTCATCCACATCAAAACATCAACTTCTAATGCTGTCTGTCTTCATACTGACAGTCTACAGGCAAGCCCAATATGGCCTACAGACTTGTGACCCAGAGAGGTAAGAATTCCTGTTTAAACTAATAAAAAGAAATCTCTGGCAGCCTCACTCAAATACCGATAAAACATCTGCTTCAGTTTGCACAGATTAAAAAAGAAAATTTAAAACCAATATGCATTTTTGTGCTTTAAATGACTGCATAGGGCTTTTCCAGATTTTAAAGCAGGATGAATGAATACACATTTTCAAGATTCTTGATATCCTCACTATATTGTGCATGGAGGTCATTTCCATTCATCTATGCTACAAATTATGCTACAAAATTAAAACAAGAGACGCGTTGAACTGAAAGCTTAATAAACCACACGTTCTTTATGAATTAAGGGATCATGTCACCCTCCTAAAAATCCTAAAAAAGAAAACCTATTGAAATGACTATAAAACTTCATGAAGAAGTTAGTAAATTTGACTCTTACAGATCTTTTCCCTGCAGTTACTTACAAAACTCAGCGCAAGAAAGCTCTTTGTTTCTGAAGAAAATGCTCCTTTTCTGTAACTCAGACAGGAATACTGTCTCAAAAAAAGTTATATCCAATGACTTTTTCAAAGCCAGATCCAAGAACTCGACAGTTTTGCAGTTTTACCAACCATCTTACAAATTACCGCACATTGACAAGAAACGCGAGGACAGAGAATCTGCCATTTCACAGTGGTAGTTTTGTTTAGAAGTGGACGACATCTCATAAATAAAGTATTGGATGTGTTGCAGCTGCTAGAAGGAACGGCAAAAGCACAATTTCCTTAAATATGGCATCTAGGTAGACTGGATCGAATCAACTAAAAGACAAGCTCTGCCTGAGGAGTCTGCCGTCAAGCGGAAGCATCATGTTTCTTCATTAAGAGCACATTGTGAAACATCATTGCAATTCATAACATAGTTCTAATACTGGGTCTGAAGATCTTTTATTAATGGTCTAAAAGGAATGGTATCAAACTGTTAAAGATACTCTCAGCACAACTGGGGGGAAAAAAAATGTCTGTACTGGAAGAGCAAGAAAAACCTGATACAGGCAGATGTATCTTCAAAGAGATATTATCTACAGGCAGAAGAGATCAGTTAGATTGCTGAATCTGATCATCTGAAATCTCTTTTGGTTTTAGGTCAGAAGTGTCTACAGAACTTGGAAGGTGACAATAGTTCCATTCCACTGCATACCTACCTTTAGGAAAGGTCTAAGGGGAAGACAGGCTTCACGTATCAAGGCACCCATGACCAAGTGGATAGCAAATACTTTCAAGAATCTTCATTACCTGCAAGATACCCTTTATTTTGTTGGGGGCGTTGAGGTTTTTTAATTTTTTGTTTGTTTGTTTTGAGATTTCTGCTGCTAGATGTCTGTAAGAGCTTGGTGACAACTGCAAAAGCTCCTGAAATCTGAAAGGAAACCCATCAGCTTGCCTGCTTCCACGCCTGGCACTGCCATGCACAGGTGTGATGTTTGCTGGCGAGCAAAACTACTACTTACCATGTGTGACACTAGGCAGTTTTGCAATGACTATTTACAATGTATGTGGCTGTTTCTGGAATTCTTTTCCTTTTTCACCTAAAAGAAGTAATCAAAGACTACCAGAATCCATAGCACTCCTTCCATGGGAAAGGGAAGACAAATGTTGTCTACCTTTTTATTTGACAAGTACTTCAATATTCAATATAGGAAAAAATAAATTTACTCTACTTTCTCTCTTACTGTGAGCAAGTCTGCCAAGAACACCATTTAGTCCATCAGAAACTATACTGAAAGCATGATAAATGTTATCGTGGCTGACAATATCTGGAGACACCAAGCCCTGCAACAAATTGAACTTCTTAATGAATGCTTACATTCATAACAACACATGTACCTGAGTGCCAGCATGTTTAGTAATCAAATATTTCCTCCTTCTGGTACTACTCAAATGTTAAGTCTGCTGCAAGCTGATATCATTGCACTATGTTGACATTAAAAAAAAAGTTGCTGATTTACCAGCATTTATTTTCCTCTTCCCTATCTGCACACAGAGAAAACTCTTTCGTGTGTATCACTGATTTACCACAAGTGATTTATGCATTAATATAAGTTATGCATAGATACATGAAAAACTTCAAGGCTGAAACTTTGCAGCAATCATGAATAATATATGCAGAGAGGCATAAATAAGTTCAAAAAAGGAAAATGCTGGGAGCGAGGTGGGCACAATTACTGTTGATCTCACAGATCTTTCCATGTTGATTCTGGCACTGCTTTTATCAGTTTCTTTTAACTTCAGGTTGATATGGACTATGCATTACATTAAAATAAACATTAACATCTTCACTGAAAAACTAGGAACAGTGTCCATCTTAAATAATCCTTAATGCAGCTTTAACAGTCCACATTAACATGCATATCAGGACATGATAGTCCTGACATGTCAGATGCTGTTTGCTGCATTCATGTACAAAATGTAGCATCTGCATGGATTTTAATGTATCTGGTGGAGCCTCACTTAAAACAATGAATTCACATGAAGAATTGCCTAACGTCAACCACCTGCTGTTCAGGAGAATGTACTATGCATTACAAGGAAAAAAGGTTTTCTGTCAATGAATATCCGAGAAAATGGTCCATAATGCCTGTCCAAAATTCTACTTTCACCAGGTATTTGAAAATAATTAAAAACTTCAGAGTAACTACTTTTACCTATCTAAAATGTTGAGATCAGTAAAGAGAATACCAACATATCATGTACTTATTTTCACTGTAAAATTATGAAGTGTTTTTATGTTTTATCTTAAACAAAAGTTATTTACATTTTTCAGGTGGAAAAACATAAGGAAGATGACTAAAATATTGAAAGCTTCTTGCTGTATGCTAGCCTTCTTCACTGTAATCACAATTTATAAAAAGATTGAGACTAGAGAAATATCCAAACTGTCAGTGTCTACCAAGTTGTAGAGCATTGCTTACTTCTTTCACATTTTCATAGGCTAATAAGAAGCCATATCTAGGAAGCCAGCTAGAACTAGAAAGGACTGTTAGATCAAAGATATACAAACACATGCTGTAAATAAAATACCTGATAGCCATGAGATGTAAGGACAATTCTGTCAAGTAGTCATTCTTGTAGGCTTGCCAGAAAAGCGTGGATTTTTGAATGAATATTTAAAAACAAGTAAGAGTATGATTATTTTTTTTCTGATACATCTTGTGCTATTTTAGCTGTCTCTTCTCCCACATAATGTCTGTTTTCATATTTACATAATTACATGATCCCCCTTAGAGCCCTACTGTCTCAAATTCCCCCTGATTTAGTATAGCATTAAGTAAATAAAAAATTCTGTGTCCCCACTGGCCCCCAAAATAGTTTTTACTGTTGATGGAGAAGAACATTAAATCTGTCAGGTAAACTATGACCTAGCTGATAGAGTTAGGATTTAAAACTGAAGGGAAGTAGTCACTTTCTTTCTGAAATTTATATCCACCACATGAAATTAAAAAACATAAAATCTGCCTTAGTTACACCTGCAGGAGAAAGTCTGCACTTCAGGCCAAAAAGGGGTCTACAGTAACGATACTCGCCAGTGC
Source organism: Cariama cristata (assembly GCF_000690535.1). Taxonomy (NCBI): domain Eukaryota; kingdom Metazoa; phylum Chordata; class Aves; order Cariamiformes; family Cariamidae; genus Cariama; species Cariama cristata. The sequence continues at coordinate 50,577 of NW_009617873.1, forward strand.
CCAAAACCTGGTGGTAACCAGATTGACTGAAAGGTGGTCCTATCAGAAACTGAAAATACATCTTACATAGGCAATACACTGCAGCATTTAAATAATTACAGTTAATGATTAAGAGGCTTGCTACAAGCATATTTCATTTTGCAGCTAAACCCAATGAGCCTTAACAAAATGAGATCCATGGAAAAGCATCTCCAATCTCTTCAAGACACAGTAGCCCCATAAAGCTGTGATCCTTAATTCTACAGCCCTACTTATAAGAGTCTGAAAGATAGTATAGTGAAATATATTACTCCTTTTTAGCAACAAATAAATAAAATCTGCCACAAGGATTCAAGGTCCTTGTAATTCTGATTGTCTCTCTTTAGTCTTTCTCTAATAGCTGGTGTCACTCACATTGCATGTCCTTTATTTTGGTGAATGTATCCAGGGGAAAACAGATGATGACATGCATTCTAATAGGTACCTAACCTTAGAGAATTTTTCCAGACAAGAATACTGAGGAATGAAGTCTTCTTACATAAGAAAACAGTTCTATTGAGATATAAGCCAAATGGTAAACCATTTGTAGGCTGCCTTGGAAACTGAGGGGCTTTCATCCATGGTCTAAAGAGAACAAATACATAAATGCTTTATTCGTTTTTATAGCCAGGCAATATATCAAACTTGTCCACATGTCCTGATGAACTAAGTTACTAATGCACATGAAAAATGAACCATGTACTTTATTATCTTCAGAACGGAACTCGGCAATCTGTAGTTCAACATGCAAACCTCATACACTCTACCAGTCCACACAAACACCCGTCGTTTTTCTTATCAGTAAAGTATGTTTCAGCTGAGAGAAGCACAGAAAAAAAACCTGATTCCTTTTCACATATATGTAAAAAAAAAGTACACTTGATTATTATGAGCACTAATGCATCTTCTATATGCAAATTCAATTAGCAAAAATAATAAAAACTAAACATGACCATCTTCATCTACCTTGCAAAATAAAACAGAGTACGAGCCTTATCTCAGTGTTCATTCTCGATGCAGCTTTGCCTCATATTTGCTGATACAAATATGTCAACATTTTACCACCACTCCTGGTTGGGGAGCTCTCATATTGTATGCCTATTTGCAGCCAAACAGGTAGCAGATCATATATTTGCATACCTCAAAATAAAATATTTGGGTGAGAACCATTCCTGATTTTTATCATCAATATGTTTATTGACTGAATTTCTAAGTAGCCTAGATGAAATAATCACTGTGAGTACATTCTCCAGGTTGAAGTTGGAAGTGTTCTGATTTAAGTCTCTTCTTGAGTTTCTGGGCATTTTCTCAGGGATCATTGGGGGACTCCTGGGAACCATCTGATGTACTTGTGTGTATCTTCTGCTGCCACGTAAACAGCTATTGAAGTAACCATCCCTTTGCTATCAGAATCTTGGGCCCAGACAGAGCTTCAGAAGGAGGATGCAGCTCTACAAGAGTCAGGCTGCAGGGAGCCCCTTGAGCCTCTTGCAAGGCACACGGTCTCCTGGCTTGCGGGAGCTGTGTAGTTGTCAAGGGGCTGTGGTTCCTTGTGAAAGACCTTTGGGAAGGGGCCACCAGATTGCCCGGCATCAGAGAGGATGAGAAACAGATGGACTAGATCTTCTCCGAGACCTTGCAGCTTCAAGAGCCCAAAGCGTCAGCTGTAGGGGAAGGGCAGGAAGAGTCTGTGCCTATGAAGCTGGAAAATGGAAACTCCCATGGTGATGAAGGCTGGAAGCTGGTGACTTCTCACCCTAGGAAGAAGGGTTTATGCCCCACCTGATAGCTTGCTCTTTCAGAACACGTTCACTGCCCTTGCAGTTGATGAGAAGCCTCTCCCATGGGTGAGCTTGAGCCACTCGGGATCACTAGAAGGAAGCGGTGAATAATAGCAATAGGAGATTCCCTGCTGTGGGGAATGGGGACATCCATCTGCTGATGTGACTTGTCAGAGGGAGGTTTGCTGCTTGCTGCATCTTAGACAGAATGAATGCTCCCACAAGAAAAATGAAAATCTAGACTTCTAAATTAGACAAAAGATAAGAAAACTCTCCAGGATGTCCCAGTTCTGTTCCTCCTACATTTTGACAAATTTGCCACAACGATTTACTTTTTCTAAGCTAGTTTAATAATATCTCTCAGTTACAAATATCCTGTCTACCAAGATACTGGGAAACATCCTGAAATTTTCCTCTCTTCTGCCAAAAGATGAACACGATAAGTGAGATCTATTTACTTACTGAAAAAAATGTAATTATAATTGAATTACCAATAATAAATGGTCAATCAAGTCATGGTTCCTTTAAAACTTACACTGTTGTTTAGAAGAAAATACTCCTATTTTCTCATTTTATATATACCCAACCCATATATAATTTTATGCAGACACATCAGTTGACCTTATAGCTACATTACATTATGGGCAACAGTAGATGTACTGAAAGGCTTTATTTCTTGAAGAAAAAGGAGAGGATATCTTACCAATGGCAATTCCCCATCTTCTCCTTTTCATTCTGCAAATAGCAACCTAGAATCACAGAATGGTCGAGGTTGGAAGGGAGCTCTGGAAGTCATTTGGTCCAACCCCTTGGCTCAAGCAGCACCACTCAGAGCCAGTTGCGCAGGACGCATCCAGCTGGCTTTTGAATATCTCTAAGGTGGGAGAGTCAGCAGCTTCTCTGGGCAACCTGTGCCAGTGCTGGGTCACCCTCACAGTGTAAAATTTTTTTTGGACATTCAGAGGGAACCTCCGCTGTTTCACTTTGTGACTATTGCTTCTGATCCTGTCACCGGGCACCACTGAAAAAAGCCTGACTCCATCTTCCCTTTAAGTATTTACAAACATTGATAAGATCCCGCTGAGCCTTCTCTTCTCCAGGCTGAACAGTCCCAGCTCTCTCAGCCTTTCCTCTTAGGGGAGAGATGCTCCAGTCCCTTCATCATCCTAGTGGCGCTTTGTTGGACTCGTTCCAGCGTGTCCATGTCTCTCTTGTACTGGGGAGCCCAAAACTGGACCCAGCACTCCAGATGTGGCCTCACCAGTGCTGAAGAGAGGGGGAAGATCACTTCTCTCAACCTGCTGGCAATCATCCTCTTAATGCAGCCCAGGATACCATTATAATTATTTGCTGAAAGGGCATGCTGCTGACTCATGTTCAAATTGCATTTAATATTCTCTATTTTTTTCTTCACTCTGCCCCCAACACCAGGAACATTACTAGGTTTTCTCTTTCGCTCAACTCCAACCTTATTTTCCAGCTCTGACTGGGACTAAGACCCTCACCTGACACAACAAAGGCCCTTGCAGTACAGATCTCTTGGCTGTCCTAACTTTCCTTGGGTCCCCCAATTCCAGCCCCACCCCAACAGCACCTCTAAGCTTTCTCTTTTGCTCAACCCTAACTCGAGTTTCTGGCTCAGACTGGGACAAAGAACTTCACCTCCAGAACTTCTGCCAGTATCACTCACAACCTCACCTGCTCTGTGTTTCTTATTGTAGACACTGTTCAGATATATTGCCCGCCTACTTCTATGGCTTTGTTGTATTTTAAAAGTAATGCTCGCAGTATAAGTTGTACCAGCATCTACTTCAAAGGTCATATTGGCCTTAGTCAGCTGCGCAAAAAAGATGTTACACTAGCTTACTTCAGTAATTTGACTCTGCAAATTTACTGTGTGGCTTAAGAAAGTCCCCTTTTGCTATGGTCTTTCAAGCTATCCAATATCAACTTTCTACTTGGGATCCATTCTAGCCTACTTCCTCATACTAGCCGCTTTTGAAGGTTTCCCAGTTCCATGAAATTGCTCCTAAGTCAAACACTTTTCGTTCCTCCTTGTACAAATCTGAAGAGGGTGACCCTCAGAGTAATTCCTGACTGCAAAAACCAAAGTTGAAGCCTTGGTCCCAACAGAATTCAGTAACTATATACTCATAACTTTAATATTAGGCATCTTTTAAGTAGCCTTTGACTTGAAAGTTATTTTTTGAATAATGACAAAACTCCCTCAAATTCAAGTGCTTCTCATAATTAGAAAGAGACTGAATCTAAACTCCTTTGGATGTACTGGGCATCTTTTTGTAACATCCTCTGTAACATCCTGCAAGCTCTTCAAATTATCATTTTTTTGGTTATGTTTAGCAAAATATTGGTGCCTAGATAAGCATGACCTTACATAAAAATGACATGTACAACATGCCCATTTGCTATATTCCTAAATGCAAGTGATATTTGAGATGGGATTAATATGACTTAATTCTCAAACTGCATTTCCTTTTTTGCCTAAAGCTGAACATAATAATTGTACTTCCAACCAAGATTAATCTAAATGAACATTATACAGTGGTTTAGGTGAATTTAAAGTGTTCTTTAATCTCAGTCAAGGAAAGAATTCACATTTCAGGTAATCCCTTGGAGAATACTGCTTGAAATTTGTAAGGGACACATCAACCAAAACTCTCAAAACTTGACAGCCATCACTCATCTGAAGAGTGAGAACTCCAGTGTGTTAACAAGTGCATAGTTGCTTTTGCTACTACACGTGCAGAGGTTGAATTTTTAATCCAGGGAATAAACAAGTGAAAATTCCCCTATTAACTAACAACTGATCTAGGAAGTGTATCTGAAATTAATCTGAAAAAAAAAAAAATACAAAAATCACACCTTAATCTTTATGTTTCCCTATCAAACAAGGGAAAACTGGAGCTCTCAACGTTCACACCGAAAGAGGTTTGTTTGTTTGCTTTACAAACAATAGCACGCTTTTCTTGCGGTTGATTGGATTATGACAGAACACAGCAGGGGTGATAGTGGCAATACATTTAACAAACTGTGTTAAAAAACCTAAGTAAACGGCAAAGATTGTTTTAGGCATAGGGATTATAGCATTTATTTCTCCAAATTTAATTTGAAATCTCAAAGGGCAGCTGGTTTGGAGCTTTCTTAACAAAAAAGATCTGAAGCAAAGCATAAGCTTTCATCCCTTAATTTGCCTCAGTGACATCTTAGCTTTATGAGACAGGAAAAGAAAAAAAGAAAAAAAAAATAAAAAAGACCGCTCACTAGTTCCCCAGTCTGCTTAAATGTTCGGTACCAGACATTTTGGTTTGTATTTCAAAAGAAGGTATAATAGGCCTCTGCCGAGAACCTTTTTTTGTTTAACGACACTTGAAACCTTTTATTAAACTCCGCTTATTTCCCTTTTCAACCAAGTATTGTTGCAATACTGAAGTTGCCCAGTTTAAGAGTTTTTATGATCTGAAGTTCCTTTACTTCTGTTACTAGGGCTCTTATCAGGGGAGGGTACTGGGGGAGGTGTGTGGCTTTTCAGGTTTTTTTTCCTCCTCAAACCTAATACAACAAACTTCTTCCCCAAAAAAGGAACACAGGCTACCCTCTTAGAGTGCTGAGACTGACTAATGCAAATCTTTTACAACATCGAGATAAAGAACAGATCTGTCAGTTTGTATGCCTATGAGTAGAAATACATATATAGGCTGTATTGGAAGCAAAAATAAGCTTCTATTCTATGGAAAAGGATGACATTAAATTTTTAGTCGTAACTCTCAGAACAATGATAATTTATCTATAATTTACTAAAGATAAATTAAAAATTTGGGATTTTTACAGATAAACAGCATACGAATTTAATTGTAGTCCAGACTATAACAGTCTGCCTCACCTTGCTTCAAGCAGTTATCTATTGCTGTGTGTTTAGTAATGCTTTTAGTTATTATTAGTAACTAATTCAGGGACTAGAATAAGCCCTGAGCCATTCTAATAAGCACTGTAAAAGGAAAACGATAACCCTTACTCAAAAAAATACAGGGATTTGTCAGAAGAAGATGAGTGTAGGCATGCAGAAAATCACCTGATAAAAAACTCTAAACAGTGCATTGCATAATCTCTCTCTTTTTTTTTTTTAATTTTTGGTTTTATTTGCCATATAGAAGATCAACACTTCTGTTTCCAGCTGATTTCTAAGCCGACCTTCCATCCTGACTCTACGTTGTGGAATTGAGCCAAATGTATAGATAAATAAGGAACTGTAAGAAAACAGTGAATCTATAGTGGTCAGGCTGATTGGAAGCACTCAAAGCAAGTTCAAATTATCATCAGCCTCAACAATTTCTTAGACTGTATCAGCATTACATGCTGCAGATCAGAACACTGTTCAACCCAACTTTCTAGAAATTATTAAATTACTAATATTAAAAATATAACAAGAAAGCTAATTGATAGACAGGAAAATAAAATACTAAATAAAATTATCTCAGTTTACAGTACATTTTTTGATGTAACTGCTAATGAATCACACCAACAATACATCAAAACCGACAGCAACAGTCAAAGCACTGTGCCTCTAAGTTAGGAGCTATGCAAGATCACTTACCGTACAGATGAAGATTGTTGACTTTTCAGATTAATAGTTAAGTGGTGCTGGGAATAGGATGTTTGCTGTAATGGTAGATCTCTCAAAATAAATACATCTTAGATTACTAGAATACTAAATAGTGCGAAGCCACGCTAGAATTTGTAATCATTACTTTCCTGTAGGCAAAACAATCCATACCAACACACTTAATAAAAATTTTAAGTCTGATTGGACATAATACTAAATTTTCAGGAAAATCAAGATTGCATCAAAGTTGGTTGATGAATACCAGACTATTATACCAACGTTACCTAAAGTGCAGGTAATTTGCACTATACACTAAAGTGCCCTGTTCTGGTGCAGTGAGCTTTCTCCTTAAACAACAGCCTATGCTAAAAGGGACAGATTAAACCAGTATTTAAACTTACTTTCTCTTCTGAACCGAAAGTTCAACAGGATTCAAGAAATGCAGGAGCTGACTTTGTTCAAAGAAATTTTAAAGTGTTGTGTTGCTTAGACTTCAGATAAATATGGTATAGAACATTGTCTCCACACAGCTCTCCTTTCAGAATATGAACCTGAAATACAGAGCTTTAGTCACTTCATCTAGATAAGGAATTACGGAAGAGAATTGCTGCAGTGCAATGGTTTTGCGGCAAGCGCCTGTAGAAATAGTTCTACTGTGTTCAGTACGGTTTACATGACGCCTCTTCTGTTTTATCTAAACCATACCTACAATAACACATTATCTGGGTATTTTGAAGTTACAAAGGTCTCTGAAGAATCTTCTGGCACAGTTTTTAATCACTTGTTACTACACAGTTTAAATTAAGAACTGATCCAAAGTTCATTGACATTAGCAGATTTCTCATTGACTTCAGGATATCACTCATGCTGTTGCTCAAAGAAATATGCAGTACTGCAAGTAAACAAGGAAAGTTTTGTGACTGTTTCCAAACAAAACACTCATTAATTTTTCCTAAGATTGAATCCTTTGTTTGAAAGTAATCTGAAAATGTAATGTTCCAGTGCAGAGGCACTTACTTCAGTGTTAGACAGTTCTCTTCAAGCATGAAGACCAAAGAGGAAAATTCGCATTATGCATTAAACAGAAAAAAGAAAGCTGAAAAAAACCCCAACTAATGGAAAATGAAAAGAAAAAAAAGGCATGGCTGTCTCTTCCTTTCCTACCTTCCATGAAAGTACTACTTCTTTGTTCCAGAAACAATACAGCTTTCTTGTATATGCCATTGCTGATTCAAAAAGAAATTTGCATTTCAGCAGCCACAATGAAACAGTAAATCTGGCTTTTTATTCCACATACATAAGTTAGGAAGCAAAATTACCTAATCATCTGGAAAGCTGAATATAACTGTATCCTAGATGGCAGGCATGAAGTTACATTAATTCTAACACTCTAAATGTTTAGGCACTTTCTTTATTTCATAGAACATGACAGGATCCTTTAAAAACAAGAAACTTCATTTCAGTTCCTCAGGTGTTTTCCCTTCAAAGGCATGCAAAAAAATGACTTAATCCATTTACCATGTAGTAAACCTGAAACTCTAGATGACTGCACAGCAATGGATTTCACAAGCCTTCAAGTCTTGCACAGACTTGTGACTCAACACAGGCAGTGATTCCTGACAGTCCTGCTGAGTCCACAATGGAAACTGTTCAAAAGTACAAAGGTGTTAGAGCCTGGATAAAGTACCACTTATGTATTTCTTATTAAGACAAGAGCTTACAGGGTGAGAGGGTTAGTTTCCACAGAATTAAAAAAAAACATAATCCAAGAGATAGGAACTTGTTGTTTTGTTGTTTGTGGTTTTTTTTTTCCCTCAATGAAAATAAAGCCTTTTTTTTTTCCAGTAGGAAGACCAAATATTTGTCATGCCTAAAAAAAAAGACATTTTATTTTCAAAAATTAAGAAAGAGAATGACCTAAGGCTATTTTTCCAATCAAACCTCTCCCCAAATTAGATCTTTATTTTTTAAGTGACACATTGTTATCCTTATCTGGGTAAGGACAGAAAAAAAGCAACTGCATCATTAAATACAAAATACTTATATCTTTAATTGATGTCTTTAACATGCCAGACATTAAATTCAATTTTGTACATTCTACCAGTTACATTTAATTCATCAATGTTTGGTTTTGGGTTTTTGTTTGTTTGTTTTTTAAAAAAACCTTCTTATTTTAGCCCAAGTTGATTTTATGCAAATGAATAACAAGTAAGCCTACTAGCAGAAATATTTACTGAAATGATAAACTAAGCAAATACTAAAATATGATCCTGAAAGGCAATTTCAGGATATTTAAACATTTTAATAAAGTTTTTTTGGAGGTGATTTTTTTTTTTTTTAGCTATACACTGCTAAAAATTCATTTCTGATACAGAAACATATGGTGAACTGACCACACTAATACATCACTAAGAAGTATCTTTGTCATCATTTTGGACTTCTCAGTCTAAGCTATGAAAAACTGTTTTTGTTAAAAATGCAATGCTAACCTCTAGGACAAAGATTGCTTCATGTATATAAACACACAAACACATATATACACACATATATATGTGTGCATATTCCTCCCTTGTCTTCAAAAGATTTCCTCACCAGGTTATAATTTTTGCCAGTGGCAGACCAACAGACAAAACAAACTTCTACAAATGATGCAGCTTTGGCATGGTATTTCTTTCACAGAAAATCAGTATGCACAGATATGTGTCAGCATGCACGCATATGTTTCTTCTAAACATGCTTCCTCACAGAAATAAGTATGCGTTTTCATCTTTCAGTTGTAACAGAATGTCCATAAATAAAATAATTTTAAAAAAATCCTGATCTTGGTTTGTATCTTCTTTGCCAAACATGTAATGAACACCCAGGAAATATTGGCAAGGACAACTCAATACAGTTTAAATACCTTGGTAGAAGCCAGTATGGGGAAAAAAAGTCAATGAAACCGTAAATTTTTCCAGCACTTTCCAAATTACATTTGTAGGAAAATAGACAATCACATGGAACTTTGACATATGCATCATCACAAATTATACTTTCTGTTGGGCAGTAAAAACATCCACATTAAGTACATAATTTCTAGAGATAATACTAAACATAAACTGGTACCTGATTTATGAAAACAGTGGAAGGAATAGTTAAGGCTCTACAAGGATTCTTGCTTAAGCAACGCTCCAGAATTCTTTCATTACTCTCAAACTACCTGTAAGCTATTGCAATTTAGGCAGGAAAAAGAAATGTGTATATCTAAAGTAATTTCTTAAGTACTTTTATCAAACCACAAGTCAGATGTGTCGTAACATCATCATCTCATTTCACTCAGTCTGAAAATCACACCAGCCTCACAAATAAATGAAGGATTGAGCCCAGTAAGGAACACTCCAAATTCTAGATCTGGTCTAAAAATAATGAGATTTTACCACAGGGAAATTAACTGCACTGAGGGTCCACTCTATAAAGTCATTTGAGTTCTCAAATAATTCAGACGTCATTTTCAGAAAACCGCCTAATGATATTTTAAAATTCAGCTTTGAGGATTCTGGTATCAAACTTTATAAAGACTCCTTTAGCACGCTAAAACAAACTATTGACTATTCCGTAATATATAAAATCAACACAAATGTAACTTTTGGGACATCATTTTATTCCTATGATAGTTATGCATAGTACGCAATGGTTTTGTGCATCTTAGGTGAGAATTAAACAGAACAATTCACAGTAGCCAGTACAGCCATTAAGGCTACTGTTTTGTATCTGATAATGATTATGTTTTCTGCAGGATTCAAGGGACAATAGGAAGGCTTTTTGGGGGTCAGGCAAAGAGTAGATGGTCTTACTATGTGTATCTAAATTTCCTGTAAGGTTATCAGAGTATAACCATTTCTAATTCTCGTTTATACCAAGTGAAGGGAAATAGCAATTACAGGTAAGCAGCTCTGCAGCATCTTCACACTACAAGGTAATTTCAGAATAAAGATTTCTGGAAAAGGTGGAAATAATGCAGAATCTTTTACAAGAACTAGTTGTTTACAACCTGAGTCTCCAAAAAGGTTGTTCCATTTTAAACAGCATTTAAATGCCTACAGCGAGAGTGGAAGACTTGATTTACCCAGAAGCCTCGCTCACCTCAGTGGAGTTTCCTCCACTGGGGAAATAACAGGTAGGGAACTGTTACCGTTCTCTTAAAGAAAGTAATGCACCTAAGTAACAACACATAGATTGCCATGATGTACGGTGTAAGACATCTATATACTGAGAGAGAGAACAGAAAACATTTATTTTAAAAGATGTTTAGAGATTTGGGGAGGGGGGGGGGCTCCAGTGCAAAATCGACAGCACTGGTGACTTACCTTCAACTCCGTGCAAAAAGGAGGAAGAACAGAAATGTCTCTGCTTAAGATACAAAATGCTAATTTAGCCTGTGTTCCTTTCCATCTAAGGATGCTACTTTTGATATTGATGTTCCAGTAGGCTTTAAGTACCAATTAGTGTAATTTTTGCCTCATATCCCACAAACTGGGATATGAATTTCCCTCATTAATTACCAACACACTAGACAATGCATAGTAAGGGCACATTCTGTACTTCAGCTAGCAGAAAATTATTTTAAACAATACAGAAGTCACTGCCTGTAGTGGTATTTATAAGTCTACAGTGCACACCAGTGGAATATAGCGGTATATGCATTTTTTCCACTGTTTTCACTATAATGTAAAACTGCTTTGTAAATATTCCATCTTACTTAATTTTTAAGCCACCAGAAAAGCATGTCATTCAGAAATGATAAACACAGATATAAAATGTTGAGGAAGACTTGCAAAGAATATAAACAAGAATGTTTTATTGTGCATGTTATAAGATTAAATGAGCATTCTAAAACCTAAACCTTTAACAGTCTTGCTAACTATAATTCTGTGTTTACAGACATCAGGGCAACACACCAAGGATTTGCTTTGTTTTACAAATAGTCCAAAGACCTAAGTAATCAGACTCAGATACACTTTTTGTGTCTTTCAGACTGTAAAGTTAGTTAATTGATCTATGAACTAAGCTGTATCTGACAAAATTGGACAGCCTGTTTCTGGGGACATTCACCTAGCAATGTCATTGATGTCAAAATTTTTGTGTTCTTCAGAGAATTAAAAAATTTCCTAGTTTTTCCTATAAAGGTTACTTTAAAACCAAATATATTTAATGTCAACACCCTTTATTTATTCAATGGGTTTACAGACTTGATCTTTGCCCTTCTGTGGATTCTCATGCAAACACAACAACAATGCAAGTATAATTTTATACTGAGCAAGTGCTTCCCCCTTTTTAAGAATAACAAAGTGTTTTATTTGCAATATTTGTGAAAAGCAAGGCATAGGATATATTGATTTAGTATCCCACTAAGAGCTGCAAGCTCTTCTAGAAGTAGAGCTGAAGCTTATTAACTAGGGAGCACATACAAAATGTTTTTGAGAGCTAAGAAATGTAGACACATAAATCTTAGTTTAAGATGTGATCTTATGGACTGAATATGGTGTAACAAGCTCATAAATAGGTCTCCTCAAAAGTCTCAAATGTATCTAACAATCTCTGATACTGATAGCATTGTTAGGCCACAAATTCACAATAATGTGTAAGACAGGCTCCAGATAGTACAGAACATTTTTCCTGTAATAAACACAAAATGTAAGGAAGAGACACTCCACTTCCATTCCTCCTTTCTCCCTGAAAAAATATTTGGCAGACATATAGTCTTAATTTACTAGCTCTCTAAAGAAAAATCAAGACACAATTTTCACCATCTGGTCAGCCAAGTAAGGTAAAATTTAAGTCCTACTCTGTAGTGAGGAGGTAATCATTAAAAAGAATAGCCAAATAGGACTTGGTTTGAAGCTGTTAGAATGGAAGAATACTGGAAATTAAGGAAAGGCCAGAGAAAGCTAAATGAATGAGGACTTCTGAGTGTCCTTAGAGAAACAGACAAAATTGTGTGCGGTAAAAAACAGATGATATTTGACTGCTTGCAAATAAAGAAACAGAGTGCTGTCAAATATCAATCAAGATTTGAACAATAAGGAAATTCCATTTATGTATGCACCACTTTGTAACTAGAACTTGAAATTTAATAGAATACTTGCAATCTTTTCCAAAATGTGAAAAAAAGCACTAATTAATTTTCCTGGATTATTCAAAATCTGAGACATTAACATTTTATAGGAAATTCTCTATCTATATGTAGTTATATAGACACATATTTTGAGTTTTGTTGGTTCTAAGAAGTCCTCAATTCATTGTTCTGAAAGCTAAATCCTGAAAGCTGCAACACAAATATTTCTTATTCTTCTACTCATAAATTTGTACTGAAATGAACACTTCTTTCCTAACACCATTCCTACATAACCAGGCAATGTTCTTAAATTACTCCTTTGAAGGCTCATCTTTATAAAAGTACATTGCTTTCTGGCATCAGAACTCCACGAGGAGCTCCCTGCTAAGCTGAAGCCAAGTCTCCTGACACATCCTCCTGTTCTCCTGAGTATTAGGACAAATCTTTGTTGCACTCAGAAGATCCTGTACTTCAAGACCTGTCAGCTTTGGTGAACCCCTTTGTTTATCAGTCACAGCTGTTGAAAGACTTCAGATTGATAAAACACATGGGGTCCTACCCAAGAGCTCCCTGATTAAGCCAATGTTCTGTTTTCCTTAGGTTCAGGGTCTGTACTACGCTGCTTGCCTTTCTCACTTCCTTCAGGACCACAACCACCACTATTTCAAAGTTTCTAAAGACAAGGAAATTATTCATCGTCACAACCCCAACTAGTTAGCTTCATATTAGTCAACAGCAGATCCAGCCAGGCATCACCACTGGTTGCTCCATTTAATTCCTAGAGCAACAAGTTATTACGGAAACCTTCCAGAAATCTCTTTGATTGCAGCAGCCATATTGCCTTTCTAACAGCTGCACAGTCAGTCCCCCATGAGAACCAGGGTCTACCATTCAGAGACTTGAGTTCTTTATTTGCTTCCTCATCAGGTCGTCTGTAACAAACTGCCACCACGATGTCACCCTTAGTGCCCTCTCCTCTGGTCCTTAGCCACAAGTCTGACTACCACCCATCTTGCAGGAGAGCTCCAAAGATCTGAGTTGCTTATACATCTGAGGGCAACTTCCATCCCCTCAGCCCTTCCTTGCCGGTCTTTCCTGAAGTCCTTCACAGTACTCCATTTGCATGAACTTGGCACAGACTCTTAATTTCTCCAGCAATATTGCTGTTCTGTAATCACACACAGCTCTAATTTGTCCTGCTTGTTTCCCAGGATGCATGTATTTCTGTACCAACACTTGAGGCAGATGTCCCTTCACCTTGTTTTATCAATCTGAAGTCTTTCTTCTATCTGCACCCTGAGCTTTCCACCCCTGACCACCACTTCTGCACTTTACTGTGGCCTGTAATCTCCCACCCCACCATTCCTAGTTCAAAACTCTTCTCATTAGGTTGGCCAGCTTGCTGGATCAAGGAGACAATACCTGGGCCCCCATGACCCCAACCCCAGAGCTGTGTGGTCATTCTCGATATGCCTCCAGATGGTGCCCATGTGGATGAGCAGCAGGGAACAGTAGAAGTCTAAGGACTGCACAGACCTTGGCAATCTCTCTGCAATGTTCCGAATCCAAGCCCATAGCAAGCCACATAAGCCTTAAAAAGGCAAGTGGGGGACACAGAGCTTTCTCTCCCCACGGGAGGGAATGTCCTACTACTGCCACTCACTGCTTCCTCCTGATGTTAATGCATGGTTCAGGTTAAAGATGGCTCTCATGCCTCCCCAGTCATAGCTTTCTTCTCCTACTCTGCTACCAGGCTTTTGAACCTGTTCTGCAACTGCAGCTGCATGTGGAAAAAGAGCTCCAGCTCCTCCAGTTGTTGGAGATCATAAGCTTCCAGCCTTCCTACTATGGGACTCTATTTACCTTGCAACTGATTGCCATCTCCGGCTGCCCCTCCTACGTGGTTCAGACTTCCATACCTCTGGGGACTCTATAAACACCCTGTTAATCTCCTCTTTGTCTCCCCTGAGCCTGCTTACTTCCTCCTGCACCTCAAAACGGGCAACACATTTCCTCAACGAGCATGCAACTCTTGTAGGCATGGATGCTCCTTTCCCGTGCCCCAACCTCAAGGGAAGGCATCAGGCGCTGCCTGCAGCCCAGGGCCTGGGGACCTGCATCCTCCCTCAGCAACTCTGAGCCGAGGTCTCTACTGTACCAGCATCAGCAGCCCCAGTTGGTGCTGGGGACCGTTCCCCAGGGTGTGACACTACCATTGCTGATGTGTTTCATGCTGTCATCAGCACATTCCCAGCCCCCTCCCACACACAAACTGCTGGAAAAGCCACCGCTCCCCACAGACACAGCCTGGGACCTGTGCGCTAGCCCTGGCAGTTACACAGCTCTCCCCCAGTGCCACCTGAGCAGGCACTTGGCTCTTCCTAACCAGGAGTTACCTCTTGGACACAGCCTAGATCTTGGGATGCCCCCACCACCTCTGAGAACAGCAGCCTCCTCCTTGCCAGGTGGCTGCACCCACCCATGCCCACTCAGTAGCCTGGGGGCAATGTCCTCATGGTGGTGAGGTTTCCCCACACTCTCCCTTGCCCCACATAGAATCGTAGAATAGAATTATAGAATTCTCTGGGTTGGCAGAGACCTTTAAGGGTCACCCAGTCCAACGCCCCTGCAAGGAGCAGGGACATCTTCAACTCCATCAGGTTGCTCAGAGCCCCGTCCAGCCTGGCCTTGAATGTGTCCAGGGATGGGGCATCGACCACCTCTCTGGGCAACCGCTGCCAGTGTTTCACCACCCTCCTTGTGGAAAAAATTATTCCTTATATCTAGTCTAAATCTACCCTCTTTTAATTTAAAACTATTTCCCCTTGTCCTGTCACTCCCTGCCCTTGTCAAAAGTCCCTCCCCAGCTTTCTTGTCAGCCCCTTTAGGTACAGGAAGGCTGCTCTAAGGTCTGCCCGGAGCCTTCTCTTCTCCAGGCTGAACAACCCCAACTCTCTCAGCCTGTCCTCACAGCAGAGGTGCTCCAGCCCTCGGATCATTGAGGGATCACAGCCTCTTCTGCCCATGGCTCCTTGTACATCAGGGCCACCACCCGCACCACACATGGGGACAGGGCACCAGCTCCTGCCTCTCCCAGCCGGTCCCTTCCCGTGAGCAGACAGAGCCATCCTCCTGCCGCCCGCGCAGCTCCCCAGCACCGGTGCTGCCGTGGCGGTACGTGGTGGCTACGCAGCGGCTGGGCTTCTCCACACACCCCTGGTAGGTCCCTCCCCACCAGGCTATGGGTATAAATAGTTGATAAATGGTTGATTTATCACATTCATAAACCCTAGATACAATTTTACTCTTAGTTACAACGCAGGTAATCAGAAGTCTCTACTTTGCTTCTTACTCCCTGTGATAACAACGTACTGCTAACATACCTGTTTCAGGCTTTCCAGTTTGGTTTGTCTCAGTTCTTCATATTTCCATTTCCAAAGAAATAATTCATTTTCTATCTTTTCCATTTCTTTTTCCAGAAATACATTCATTCTGAAAAATTATTTTAAAAGTCAGCGTTACATCTTTTTGAAGTTGACAACAAATTACTTTGAATTTCCTTTTCATAGCTTGAGTTATACAGTTGACTAAGGCAGCAAAATATATCTGTTTTTTATTAAAAACCTATAGTATCATCATATAATTATTCCAAGAGATTTACCAAAAATTATAGCTAAAGAGAATAAAGAAGTCCAGTAGTATAGAATTAAAATTTAAATGAAATAAAGTTTTGGGATAAACTGAAGAAAATTTGGAAATGGATTTCAGTTAGTGATTCAGGTCACCTAAGACATGGCAAGTTAGCGAAGATCCTCAGAGAAAAGTACTGTATCACTTTTAATTGGGTACAGACAGAAGATTATTTTAAACACACATCTATGGGGGAATATGTACAGTATGTAGGCAGTGCTGAAACCAAAGATGATCTACTTTAGATGTTAAAAGAATTATTAAAATATGTATAGTTCATGTTTCAAAAAATAATTGCTCTTGAAAGAAAATGCTAGAAGAATTTTAGGAAAATTGATTATTTAGTTCAGAGACACTACATCCTCATTAAGTGTTTGCCTCTAGAATGTTATTTGAGCATAAAGTCCATTATTACATTCAGGAAAATTATTTAGGATACACAATTCACAAAGAATGAGCAATGATTCCTTGGAGAAAGGTACTGTATTACTGAAACAATGAACTTTGATATTTACTTTTGCCCTTCTTCTGACCACTTAAAATATTTTCACTTATTCAGGAGAATAACGAAAGAAATACAAAGCAGCACTACAGATATTCTTGCCTTTGAGACCAGTTAAAAATCCATTTCTGTGTCCACAGGAAACACTATTAGCCAAGTTCCAAAGACAAGAATGAACTTCTCATAATTTCATTTTATGAAATTCCTTCATAATTTCATTTTATATTTATGAAGATAT